>NW_015171553.1:407262-407385 GCF_001447785.1 Gekko japonicus
ACACCTGAAAACAAACAAAAAAAGTTGACAAATATTAATAAGTCCAATTAAAGATCTATCAAGGATTATGACTTGGGTTGACAATCAATTGTGAAAGCTGAGGACTCAAATGACAGCTTGAAG
>NW_015171553.1:410239-461567 GCF_001447785.1 Gekko japonicus
AAGAGCCAGCGCTGTCCAAAGACATTTCCGTGGTCATGTGGCTGGCATGACTAGACGCCGAGGCGCATGAAATGCTGTTACCTTCCCACCGAAGTGGTACCTATTTATCTACTTGCAATTTCTTGCTTTCGAACTGCTAGGCTGGCAGGAGCTGGAACCAGAGATGGGAGAAATAAGTCCAATTAAAGATCTATCAAGGATTATGACTTGGGTTGACAATCAATTGTGAAAGCTGAGGATTCAAATGACAGCTTGAAGGTTTTTTCAAGTACTTCAGCAAAGAGTCTATCATTTTTATTTCCAACATAGGTGTTCTGCTTCTAAAGGAATAACCTCCAGTACCAGCAAGATAACCAGCCAAATGTAGTATTTGCAAAGTGCAGACTCCGAAAATTCGATCATAACTCTCCAATATTTTATGTGTTTGTATGCCTCAGGCATTAACTCCAGATGTTCAGGAATTAGATGACACTCTTGAGTCTGGGTTTTCATTCCCATCACACTATAAAGTTCCCACTTTCCTATTACAGAAGATGTCAAAATTCGCTACCTAAATGAAAACTTTATAGCATGAGAGCAAAGAAAGACAGACTGAACACCATTTAACACCTGGACATCTGGAGAAGTACAGCATGGTTTCTAATAGAATGAACAACATACACCTTTATAACTAGGTATAATTCTTTCCTTGTCATGCTTTGCAATCATATCACTTGCTAAGATCTATAGGATCATAGTTGGGTTGCTGGAATAAAGGCATGCAGTTGAATAAATCATGTAGAAATGGTGTTATCTGCCCCTGTGTATTGTAGTCATTCTGGACAATTTTCTGTATGTTCATGATCAACCATGCTTTGGAAATAAATCTTACTTCTTTGGAACGTGGGTTTGTTCTCCTGCTGTGGGGTCTGACAAGGGGTTGCCACTGGAGACTAATTATTGTCAGTATGAAATTTGTCCTGTGGAGTTCTAGAGGGTGCAGCTTTGTAAAAACCTTAGGAGAAATTATTTGTAGTTTTGGAATTGGAATCAGTATGTTAACAACACTCAGCTCTATATCGCTCTATCCAGATCTCCTGGGATGCAGTAGAGGTCTTGAGCCACTGCCTGGCTGCTGCGGTTAAATGGCTGAGAGTGAACAAATTGAAACTGGACCCTGAGAAATTGTTTCGTTAGCCTGGATATCAAGAGCAATTTTAAATAGTTACAACGACTGCGCTACCAGAGCCTTTGTTGATGTGTTTAAGTGTCTTTTTTGTGTTTCTCCACATGCTGGCAACAAACGATGTATTTTAATGAACCTTTTTTGATATTTGTGGTATTGTGCTTTGAGAAGACATTATATAAAATTTATTAATTAAAAAAAAGATGAAAACTATGCTGGCTGGGAAGACCGAGTTCTTGAAGGACATTGTGCTTTCCACCTCTGATGGGGTTCAGCTGACCCTTGCTGACTCGGTCAAGAGCCTATGGGTTATACTAGACCCAGCATTACTATTGGAGAAGAAACAAATGCAGCTGCAGAAAAAGCTTTCTTCCAAGTTATACAGCCTGGAAGATGGCCCCCTACTTTGACTCAGCTGATCTGACCACCTGGATCCATGCCATGGTAACACAAAAATTATCCTACTGTATTTAATAAATCTCTACATCCTCCTCCTCTCTTAGTCATCTTTTTCTAAATGAAAGATCCCAAATGTTCTTGCCATTTCTCATGAGGAATGTGCTCTAGCCCGATTGCCTTCTCCTTTACCTTCTCCATTCCCCTTTGCACCGGTAGCAGAGTATTCCAAATATGGCCAGGTTAGAGATTTATATAAAGGAATTACGAATATGTGTGGCTTTATTTTCAGTCTCTTGCCTAATAATTTTTGGGTTTTCACCATTTCTGCATACTGAGTTGACTTCCCCTAGAGTCTTGACCCAAATATCTCCTTGAAAGATAATCACAGCGATTCAGACGTCTTCTGTGTATATATGAAGTTAGGATTGCTTGCCCCAATTTGCATTCTTTTTAACACTAACACACTTTGAATCTCCTTTGGCTTATTTTTCCTATTCACCCAGTTTGGAAAGGTCCTATTAGAATGCTTCACATTCTGCTGGGCTTTCACTTTTCTCAGTCATTAGGTGTCATCTGCAGACTTGGCTGCCTCACTGCTTAGTCCCCAGGACAGGGAACAGTTGGCATGTTCACCCATGGAATGTTAATTCCCCCCTTTTATGGAGCACCATTTCCCTAAAAGCTTATGCATGTAGGAGAGCTTACCTTGCCCCTGAACTCACTTTGCTTAATCAAACTTTTTTTCTATTGCTGCCACCGGCAAGAATAACAATTGTACACTAACCACTACTCCTTGTCATTAGCCAAACCTATTAAGGTTAGCAATAAAGAAAATACAGCAATCAGCAAAACCCTTTATAGGTAGGGAAGCCAATGTATGCAACCTAACAATGGGTGCAGAGAAGAGGAACTCACTCACCGCCTAAGGCCTTTATCACAAGTTTTTTTCCCCTTGCATGTGAGGCTAGCTGGGCAGGAGAGGGCTGCTTTAACTGTTCCTCCCCCTATCACAGAGGCTGAGCTGATTTAGCAGAACCGATTTAAGTCAAATAAACTTAACAATGGAACATGTGGCACATTTGTGATAGCTATAGCTCATAAAAATAAATGCACTGGATAGTTCTTAGGGAAACCACAAAGAAATTATTAAACACATTAAGAAAATTCTAGCTGGTCTTATCAGCGTCTTCACAACTGCATTATAGATTGAAAATGGAACTTATGCAAGATAATCATCACACCAGGGCTAATCGTGAGATATAAGTGAAAGGTGATTTAAAGATAACTAAACGGTATTCATGGAGTAGGCAACATGCACCAATAGTTACATAAGAAGAGACCTGCTGGATCAGACCAATACTCCATCTAGTCCAGCATCCTGTCTCACACAGTGGCAAACCACTTTCTCTGGACAGCCACCAACAGGGCATAGAGGCGGAGGCCTTTCCCTGATGTTGCCTCCTGGCTCTGGGATTCAGAGCTTTAGTGCCTCTGAATTATGTATGTGGCATCTTCCCATAAACACAATGTATTTTCATAAGGAATAAATGAGGAGGATTGGGAGACAGTGTCAAGGATATAGCCAGAAACACAAAGGGACAGTTGCTAGGCTTGACCAAAAAAAAGATCATCACACCAGGGCTAATCGTGAGATAGAAGTGAAAGGTGATTTAAAGATAACTAAATGGTATTCATGGAGTAGGCAATATGCACCAATAGTAACATAAGAAGAGCCCTGCTAGATCAGAACAATAGTCCATCTAGTCCAGCATCCTGTCTCACACAGTGGCAAACCACTTCCTCTGGACAGCCACCAACAGGGCATAGAGGCGGAGGCCTTTCCCTGATGTTGCCTCCTGGCTCTGGGATTCAGAGCTTTAGTGCCTCTGAATTATGTATGTGGCATCTTCCCATAAACACAATATATTTTCATAAGGAATAAATGAGGAGGATTGGGACACAGTGTCAAGGATATAGCCAGAAACACAAAGGGACAGTTGCTAGGCTTGACCAAAAAAAAAGAAATCATTAAAAATGTCTCTGTGCACAAAACCAAAGCTGGCCTGGCCTCCCAACTAAAGTGTGTCAAAAAGGTAATTCAGAGACCCAGAATAGAATAGTCTTGAAGAGGTGGAAGAAAACAAAGTAGTAACATAACTCTATGGCCTTGTCTAGATTAGAAGCCATTTAACCAATGCTCCCTCTAAGCTGTGGAGTCCTGTGAGCAAAAATTCTACTTTGTGAGATACTGGCATTAAAGTTGTGAGCAATTGATTTGGCTATTTCATAAATTCGTTTGCTCTGGAGCCATCCTTCCCAAACTAACAAAAATCTGTGAGCTGGAGGCTAAAAAACTGTGAGCTAGCTCACACTAACTCAGCTTAGAGGGAACACTGCATTTAACCCACTAGATGTGTTGAGGCCCAGGTATAGAAAGAATGCCAAAAATGTCCAGCGTCGCAAAAATGGAAATACTGTTCAAAGGTGGATGCTTCAGTTGGGGGCCAAAAATACTCATATGTATGAGAAACTTGTAATAACAATTCTTAAATAAACTTCATTAAGATAAAAATTAGCAAGAATGAAGTAACAATTTTATAAATCTTAAGAAGACATTTCAAGTAGAGATAACCTTGTGTGGTGTCAGCGAGATAACTAGTTAGCCAAAAATGTGTGCTAGGGGTGTGCAAAAAAAAAAAGCAGTATTTTTCAGATCTGGGTATATTGGAGCTCAAAAATATTGGTATTCCCAGTTTCCCAGGTCCCAAATACCTGTATGGTATTCCAATCTGGGGATTCCCCCCCCTCCTAGTTTTCTGATATCTTTCAGATCCATTATTCCTTATGGGGAATCTTTTTGGAGGCCTGGTACTGGCACCAATATTTCAGAGGAACTGCTGGTTCCTGACCTTTAAATAAATCCCCAATATCAAACGAATTGGACAAAGGGATATGATTTTATGGGCCCCTGAACATGGTGCCCCCAGCAGTCCTCCATTGTTTCCTAAGGATGAAAAAATGCAGAAAAAATGTAAAACCCAAGAATCCCTGCCTTGCTATTGCTAGCTATTGCTAAGCCCAACTAATGTAAAACCCAAGACTCTGAAACTATGTAAAAGCCAAGAATCCTGATTGTGAGTGTGTGCATGTGTGTGCATGCTCCTCTGTGTATTTGTTAAATGCCATCAAGTCACTTCTGACTTATGGTGATCCTATTAATCAATGTCCTCCAAAACATTGTATTGTTAACAGCCTTTCTCAGGTCCTGCCAATTGATCCCCATGGCTTCTTAGATGGGATTTATCCATCTCATATTGGGTTGTCCTCTTTTCCTGCTGCCTTCAACTCTTTCTAGCATTATTGTCTTTTCCAGTGACTCTTGTCTTATCAGACTGTAACCACAGTATGATAGCCTCAGTTTAGTCGTTTTAGCTTTTAAGGCTTAATTTGGTCTAAAACCCACTTATTTGTCTTTTTTGGTGGTCTACATTATCCATAAAACTCTCCTCCAACAATACATTTCAAAGGAATGTGCTTTCTTCCTGTCAGTTTACTTCACTGTCCAACTGTCACACCCATACATAATAATGGGGAATACTATGGCATGAATTAACTTGATCTTGGTCTCCACTGACACATCCTTACACTTAAGAATCTTTTCTAACAACTTAACCGATGTAAAATGCAAGCATCTCAATGTAAAATGTGAAAATCCACACACAAAAAACCTGAATCCCACAAAAACCAACTCCAGCAAACAATGAACTTTTTAAAAAACAACAGAAATACCTGAATTGAATAGAATCTTACCTAAAGCAGCCTGGCAAGCCAATACCAATCCCTGGGAGACACAGAAACACAGGAGAAAAGAGGGGGGGGGATCAGTCCTGGAAGCCTGCAAGCACCAGCTCCCAATATCCCTGTTTAATCCCAAATATTTCCAGGATTTTTAGGGGCCCACACAGAAGCACACAGAAGCTCTGTTCCTCTGCTCTGATATGGATGGATGGATCATTCCATATTCATCATTTGTCCCAAATTGACAACCAACAGACTCTTTTTACCCTTTACAGAATTTGCATGCAGATGTCTTATCTTTGGCTTATTATTTCTGGACATTGAAGAGATCAGATTCTTAATAATACCTCATTAAAATGTGATGCATGGAAAATTCAGCCTCATCTTTTCTAGAGGACAAGATTTATTGGCATCATTAATGCTACCTTTAGGTGATAGGCCAAAATTCAGGCCAAACCCAAGCAAATAAATCTGACACAGCAAGAGAAGGCACTCTGGGATGCATTTGTTATAAGAGCTGAAGCAGGCGAAGTTGTCAAACCACAGCAGTAATAACTACATCATGACTTAACCCACAACTACAAACTACAAACACTGGTGCAAAGGCGTCTCCTGGCTTAGTTATGGATAGATCTATTTGATCTAATTCTGGAGGCTTTTTTACTTTTCACTTTAATATACATCTACCAACCATTCAACATGTTTTTGTTTTTTTAAGTCATGTAGTTATGCCAAAGATCATGTTTTTGTTTTTTTAAGTCATGTAGTGGTAGTAAGTAGCCAGTGATACTGGTCCTTAGTGAAATCCCCAGAACATCAGCCATACAATTATTAGCACTAACCATAAAACAGTCAACAGTCTTTTGAGTTGGCCCAGAACAGGGCAACCTCCTACCCTTGGCCTCAGTTCCCTGCCACCACTTGATAAGGTGGCCAGGGGAAATGGGAAGGCTTTCAGGGAAATGACAGAGTATCCCACAATACAGTTACACCACTTCCAGTAACCCAGCCAGAAGTGATGTCACAGTGATGTGGGATGCCATTTCGGTAAGCTTCTGTCCTCTCCAAGTTTCCCAGTCCCTTCCAATCTCCCACCTTTCAGCTGTCTTGAAATCCTTTTCACATCCATCAAAATACCTTCCAGAGTTCTAGAGTTTATTGAATTCAGTTACATTGTTAAAGTACAGAATAGCTTTTGTTTAGTTCTATAAATAAATTCCAAATTGTTCCAGGGTTTTAAAATCAATCAGGTCTGATTTGCTTTGTTTCCCAGGGCAACCAGGAAAAAGCCTATGAGGCTTGTGGCGTCTGAATGACTAACAAGTTGTTGTTGTTGCTCTGGCATAAGCTTTTGTGAACTAGATCCCATTTTGTCAGATCCATATATTAGGTTCTCCCACGGGATGTATATGTATGAGATTACAAAGAAAAAAAGTTGTAAACAGCAGGATCAAAGGGCCAAAAAATGCAAAAAGTACAGCATGAGAGATGTCTTCCAGACTTTGTTGAGTATGATAGCATACAGTCCATTGTTATCCAAAATGAGTTTAAATCACTGATGTCTTGAACTTGCTTAGCTGGGAGCTGTATGACCACCAGAGGTGCTCAGTTTTGGTCCTGTATCCTTTGACAAAAATATAAACAAGTATTTAAAAGAATCAAAGTAGGGAACACGCGTTCCTACTGTGTGCATTGCATGTATCTCCTCTCCTACTAGGAAATCTTCATGCTGTTTCAGGACCCTTCACCATTGTACAAGCCATGTGACCTGTGCTCAGCCACTCTCCATTGGAACTAGCTCTTGGATGAATCAAAGAAGCAGTTAATGATCCAGCAGGAAGGCAGGTCTTTATCTGGGTAAAGGTTAACAACACACTCTTAGCCAGATGAGTTAAAATAAATCTCTGTCTTTCCCAGATGAGTAATATGTGGGAACAGAATTCATCATCCCATAATTGGGTCTGCTCTCCTCTCTAATAAGCATCCACCACCATGTCATGAGGCCAACGGTCTTTTCTTTCACTGGCCTTGCAAAAACCTTTCTGCACAGTGAGAAATCACAAATGACTAAGACCAAAGAGCAAACAAGGCAGAAGAGGCAAGAATATGCTATATTAAATAATGTCCCACATAAAAAAGACAACTGATTACCCTTTCCAATAATGTGAGCTTCTGGAGGCCAATTCAGACCCGAGAGGTAGAAGATTCAGAACTGTCCCAAAAAATTAAAATACATTGTCAATGGCTAGGCAGTATTTTTGTTCAGAATTCCTAGCTGGGCTGCTATCTGAACCTTGGTCCTGATGGTTTGCTGTAAAACCTGTTCAGTGCTGAGATGCTAGAGCACTGAGCATGGACTCCAGATTATTGCAAAGTAGGCTTGTGGAGCTAAAAGAGATTGTCGTGAGTAGGTGAGAATCCTGCCAGGTGACACCACACATGCCCTTTCTACCATTCCCAAGTGAAAGGCCACCGTTCAAATTGTTGCTTTGGTTGCTGGAAGACCCCAGATCAGTAACCCATATCTTCAATTAAAGACTTACTGATAGCAGGGCAGAATAAGATCTCAACCAAAGACCTTGAAGAGCTCTTGTTAATCAGCACAGATGATACTGGACTACATGGACTAGCAGTACAATTCATTAGAAGACAGAATTTATAAGAAGGAGGTGAAATGGCAGCTTTGTTTTCATTGGGGGGGTGCTGTTTTAGGCTGCTTCAGAGGATCAATGAACTTGAAAACTCTGCTTGTCTCTTATTTTGTCAACAAAATTTCCACAGCTAAGTTAGAAGTGATTCAAAAACCTTTCGCTTTTTTACCTGTGAGGCTATGACTAAAATTCCAGGAAGTAGGAAGCTGTTCCATCAATAGCACCCATACCAGTATGATGCATTGTCAGTGCATTGTCATAGGTGTCCACAATTTGTGATATCAAACTGCATACAAACTATGAAGCATTTAGAGGTGCTAAAAGTCAGATCCCCTCCTCTCACTGAGGGGCAATTTATAGCTAGAAAACCATAAACACCCTTCCTAAATTATCATCTCAAATATCATAAGTGCAATACACTGCCTTGTCCAAAATGACACAAAATGGATGCCAGTCAGAAACAAGCCTGGACATGTAGTTTAGAAGTATGAGCATGGCTGGCTAGCTAATGACCTCCTCCATGTCCTGGAAAGATGCATAATTTAGGACAACAGATCTCCCAAGAACCTATTGACTCACCTTGGACTAATCTCATCAACACCCAGCCTCACTTCCTTGCACACATTTACCCTAATTAAGTAACAGTTGACTCCATTCACCAAACCTAGTAGCTTTCCCCATCTGGTACTTGCAGGGTCATCAAGCCCCATTTACACCTATAGTCCACCTCAGAAAAACCCATCAAGCCTCTCCCATCTTTTTGTCCAACACGGGAAAAAACTCATCAAATTGTTGTTTTTCAGGTGAATACGTCAGCTTGCCCCAGGGAATATTTTGCCCTATATCAAGAGCACCTAGACACTAGTTCAATGTGTGCATTATTGCATCCATACTCACAGCCCCAATATGTTGGGTCTTCTTTCCTCCTCTCCATGAAATGCTGGTTGTTTTGCTGTTGCCTACATGGACCTCTTCCTTCGAGACTGGCAATTATAGTCTTCCCTGAAATTGCTTTCCTCCCTGATTTCCTCTTAGCCTTGTGTGTGTTCCCAGTGTTTTTGTATGCGTGTTTTCTCTTTTATCGTAATAGATCTGTTTCTCAAATAGGTTATTAATTTTGCCATTACTGCATATTCAGCAAGTTTATTTTCCCATTCTTTTAAACATGGACAGACCTCTAGTTTTCATTTTGCTGTGTAAATAGTTCTAGCCACTGTCACCATGTATTTGAATATCTCTTCTAAAATTTTTGGTAATTTGTTAGGCACAACACCTAATAGCATACTCTTGGTTCTCATTGGGAATTTAAACTTTAATATATTCTGCAGTTTTTGATGTATTTCTTTCAAATATATTTTTGCTTTTTTTACAAGTCCACCACATATGAAAGAAGGTTCCATCTATGTCTTGACATTTCTGGCATTTTCCTTTGTAGTTTTATGTCCTTTCTCAATGTTCTTTGGAGTTATATACCATCTGAAAAACATTTTGTACCAATTTTCTCTTAGTGTCTGGCTGACTGTAAATTTGACATTTCCCCCCCTTAGTAATTCCCACTGTTGCATAGATATCTGTTCTTTAAGGTTTACATCCACTTAATCATACATTTTTCACTTGTTCATTTTCTGTTTCTAGCTGAAATAAAATGGAATAAAATGGATTATATATCCATTGTAGTAAATGCTCTTTTTGTTTTATAATCAGCTGCTCAAATTCAGTTTTATCTCTTAGAACTCCACCTTCAATACTCATGATCTCATTTAGTCTTGAGACTAATTGATAATATATCAGCCATTGAATGTTTACACCTTCATCTTTAATATCTCGCCAAGAGTTGATTTTTCCCTTAGATTGTCATGCTATTTTTCCCTGAGATCATCATGCTATATGTTTAAAATAATTTTTATTTTGTGTTTGTTTTTATCTTATGTCTATTGGGGACACAAGCAAAGAGTTTGAGGGGCTCAATAAATTCTGGCATGTAAACCATATTCTCAAAAATCCATCTCGGATTACGTGACTTCTTTCTTGTGTTATGATCTTTTTAGTCAAAAGAGAAACCTTTAATGGCATAATAATACAGCAAATCAAAAATTCAAAAACTAGGCACCAATAAATATATATACACACATACTAAAAAAGGTCTCCACCAAACAGAACCCATTTGGAATTAATGAAATGGAAGGGGGGGGGAGTAAATCTAGGTATTACAGTTTCTAACCCTTAACTTCCATACACATGATAGGGACTCAGCAACAGCTGCAGTAATTTCAGGAGATTTGTCAGATAGCAAAAAAATTAGGTCATTATTAGCCATAGATTTTGCAGAAGAAAGGAGGGAACAGATCAAGGAATGACATAGCAAAGAGTAATAAGAACAGAGAAAAAGAATATGTTGCACAGAGTCAGGTTCATTGTAAAGACAGGTACAGACTCTTTCTTTATAAGGAATACCCTTATATCTGCCTGTCAAAACAGCCAAAGGGAAGAGATTGAACCTGGCAAGCATGAAAGCTCTATGGTGTGAGGGATTTACCAAATTAGAAAAATACTGGGCCATAGAGTCTTGTGCAGGGAAAAGACCAAGAAAACATGGAGAACAGACTCCAGAGCTACCAGCATTAATTACTTGCACTTCAATGTCCCAAATCCTCCTTTGGACCATCCAAAGAATATCCATTTCACCAGAATTGGCCAAAGAATCTAGATCAATACCAATGGATTCGATTTTAGACACTATGAATTGAGACCAATTCGAGGTGTAAGGGTCCACAGGGAGGAGAGCAATAAGACTGTTAGGAGGGGGTCTAAAATGGAGATTAAGCCAAAACTTAACAATAGACCACACCCTTGATTCAATAAGGTGTAAACCCAACTTGGTGCAGAGAGTAAAATAAGCAACAGAATTGGGGAGCCCAAGTATCCTGCACAGAAATAAAGTGTTAATACATTCAACCTCTTTAGAAAAAACCCTGGATCCACACAGGAATCCCATACAACAGGTGAGAGATGACTGTAGCCTGAAAAATTCGGAGGGCAGCTAGAACAAATTGATTACATCTTTGATGGAAGTAATGTGTTATAGTTGTGGTCTTATTTCTGGCCAAAGTGAGGGAATGGTCCCGGTGGGAGAACCATTTTAAGTTATACTGAAACAAAATGCCAAGGAGTGAGCATGTGCAGTTCGGCCAGGAGCCTTGGATGCGCCGGCAGAAGGACGCGCCGACGATCCCAGAGCCGTGCTTGCCGCGGCCTTTCTGGTAAGTCCACCTCTAGGGGTGGTTCTTTTTTGCAGCGAGTTTTTGGCCTGAAGGGCCGGATCGGGGACAGGTGTGCGCCGCTTCCCAGATGTTGCGATGAGATCATGCCCGTTTGCTGCGCCCCCGATCCATCCCTCTCCCGGCCCAAACCCTTACGTGTGACCGGGGCCCTAATTTACTATTATTTGTTTTGGGCTTTTAATCCAGTCCACACTCCAGGCCAGACCTGCTGCTTGGTAATATAATTTTATATTTGGGACTGCTAAACCTCCTTTCTTTTACTCATCTTGTAATATTTTGAAGTTTATTCTTGGTTTTTTTGCCATTTCATATAAATTTATTTATCTGTCTTTGTAACTCTTTCAATATTATTTCTTCTACGTATATGGGTAACATTTGGAACAAAAAGTTTAGTTTTGGCCACACATTAATTTTGATTGCTGAGATTCTTCCCAGCGATGAGATTTTCCCAGTCATGTTTATTCCAAAATATTTAATAGGGTCAGTGACTGTTGAGCACTTTCATTGGGAGGTAAAATGTTCCATGAAAAGGAGTCCTCCATTTTGGCTCAGTCTTAGTTTTATGCTATGATTCCCCTAAAAGTAGTTTTATGTAGTCTTTTTTTTGGGGGGGGGCGTTTGAAAGGTTTCATGAAAATATTTGAGTAGTGCTCTCTGGCAGCAGGGGAACATTGTACCTGGAATCCATGGGATCTTGAAACCACAAGCCCAGTCACTGCCTCTTGACCACTGGAAATCCTACTGATTTCCTTATAACTTCATTTTTATTTCCAGTTTTTCAACTTTACAACTTAAGAACAATAAAATTTCCAAACAGTTGATAGAACCTTTACAGTGTATCAATCGTAGTGTTCAAGAAAAGTCTTTTAACAACATTATAAAATCAAATTAATAAAACAAGAAGTCCTCCTTTTTATAGTCCCAGCTTCACACCTGGCCCTTGAGCTAAACTCCACCCTCTTCTTCTCATTCCCCTGCCTGGCCTCAAAATACCTTGGCCCAGAGAGCTACTGTTCTCCCACCCAGGCTTGCTCACTGCCTCCAGACTAGGGATACCAAGTCCCCCCGGAGGGCGGGGAAACCACCGCCCCAGAGGCCCGTTCCCCGGCGGCACCAGATCGGGCCCCGGGGGGAACTCCACCCCGACATGCGCGTCACCCGGAAGTGATGCAGGCACGCCGGTCATGCTGGGGGCGGGGCCACGGCCATACAAGGGAAAACTCTACGGTTTTCCCTTGTATGGCCGTGGCCCCGCCCCCAGCGTGCCTGGCGTCCTCCCATCACTTCCGGGTGACGTGCGTGCGGAGTGCGCATGCACAAGACGCCAGCCGGGAGCCCCCCACTCCCAGCAAAGATAGACTTGGCAACCCTACTCCAGACTGCCTTGTTGCTGAGGTTATCCTGACTGTACCTTTTTTTCCCTGGTCCCACCCAACTCCTCCCAGGTGAGTCTTGTTGCTGGACCCAAGGGCCTGCCCTGCCCAGCTGTTCATTTCTGGGTAGCCTATCACAATTTGTTATTTATTAGGATATTTATACCTTGTTTTCTCCCCAATCGGAATCCAAAGCGTCTTACATCATCATGAGATCATGAATTTGATTAAAGAGTGAGATGGCAGTTAATACTTTTCCCCCTTTTTTCCCCTTTCCATATCCTCACAACAGCCCTAGGAAGTAGGTTACCCTAAGAGAAAGTAAATGGCCCGAAGTAACTCAGTGAGCTTCCATGGTAAAGCGGGGGTTTAAATCTGGGTCTCTCAGCTACTACTCCAGCATTCTAGCCACTACCCCACAACAGCTTTTAGAACAGGACACAGAAGCATGTAAAAGCCCTGTTCCTCTACCCTACTCATATTTTGTGGGAATTGCCTATATATAGGTGGATCTCAAGCAGCTCTGCCTTACCCCCAGACAGAAGGAACTTAACCAAATGGATGGCCCTGAATTCCAGCTCATGTCCTCATTGGTGAATCTCTATTAAATTTCTTAATTAGAATGAATAGACATCTGTCAGCATTAGTATTCCACAACTTTAGTCATAATCTGTCATGATTAATCCTATCAAAAGCTGCAGCAAATTCAACAAAAGCATCATACAGATGCTTCCTTGGTCCTTTGGCGCATTTATTTATCAAATGATTAAACACAAAGAATTCGTCAATCATGCCTTTTCCCCTTTCCAAACCCTAATTTCTCTTCTGCAAAGATGTTACATCACCCCATTTTTCCATCTCATTCAGTAGAAAGCACAGCAGTTGGAAATGACTTCTAGCAAACTTAACTAGTAATTACGAGGGTCAGTTTTGTTTCCTTTGACAAGATCAGTATCCTTTAGTGCTCGTCCTTTGGGAATCTTTCCAAAAGTGATTACATATTTTTCCAGAACAGCTGTCTCCATTAATGTCATCAAAAAATAATACTTGGGGAAGCATATTTTTCACAGGGGCTTTAACAGAATGGAGAATTTGAATAACTCTGTTCACTTCTACAGAGTTTACAACTGCCCAAGGCTAGTCTCCTGCCATTCAGGGAACTTAATCTGAAGTCCCAGGATCTGCACTTGGTACTCATTATAATGAAAAGTTCCCAGCTCTTTATGCCCAGTGCTGTCACATTTTCTAATGCTAGTGGGCACCACATTTTTCTGAATTTGTTATTTGCAAAGCCAAAGCAAGAGCAAGAAGCAATGGTTTGGATTCTTGCTTTGGTTCTCATTGGTTACATGATGTCCTCCTGATGTTAAATCATCCTGAGGGTAAATTGTTCTGCTCTCAGTCTCATTGGGCTTCATGACAATGCTGCACAGCCAACACATTTTCACTAGATGATGATGGCTGAAGCCAAAACAAAGCAAGAGTAATTCTTCCTGCCCTCACTCTGCCATTGTGGTTAAAAAATGTCAAAAATTGAGCTCAACAAAAGCATATTTACTGACATTGGTAAGTGAAGTGAATATTTCATCCCCTCTTTCCAGGACTCTCAGAATATTCACCCAAAGGGCTGGACCACCACAGCCTATAAATAAGATGGCAAATTTTTCATGCACAAGGATTATAGCTCACTCCTAGTTTTAAAAGGACAGCTAGCTCTCTCTCTCTCACTTGCTCTCCCCCCCCCCCCACAATATAAACTCAATATATTTCACTATTTCCCCATCTTGGAAACTTTGCACTTAGATCTCAAAGGCCTGAATGACCTGTGCAATTCCTGTTTTGTCCATCTACATGCAAAGGTTAGTAGATGGTTTTTGGATTAACTAATATCACAGTTTATAAAAAGAGACCATGGAGGTCCCTTCCAACTCTCTGGTTCTGTGATTCTGTAATGGCATAATCAAATGTCCATGAAGAGTTTCCATCAATCAAGAGTCTTGTCCTGATTCAAGTCATGATTCAAATGAGGAGAAGACTCTTGATGGAGGATGGAGTGACCCCAGCTTGCCTTCCATTTTCTCCCATTTTTCTCCCACCAGCCTTTCAAGCGCTGACAGGAACACCTTTAATTGGTGGGAGGTCCCTTGGACCTTTCAGCGGTTTTTGATACCATTGATCATGGTATCATTTTGGATTGTTTTGCAGTGTTTTCAGACTTACCTTGAAGGTAGAGTGGCCTCCTGGCCTCTGGCCTACAGGTTCCCACAAGGTTCCATCCTGTCTCCCATGTTTCTGTCATTTCCATCTCCATAAAGCATCTCTTAAGAAGCCCCTTAGTCCAGTAAAATATTAGCAAAAAGGTCTGGTTATTCTACCATCCCACCTACCTGTTCAATATACCTTAACTTGAAG
The DNA here is from genome assembly GCF_001447785.1 of Gekko japonicus. Lineage (NCBI taxonomy): Eukaryota > Metazoa > Chordata > Lepidosauria > Squamata > Gekkonidae > Gekko > Gekko japonicus. Next base: position 425,319 of record NW_015171553.1, read on the forward strand.
ATTTTGTCTTCTTTTTTTAAAAAAAACCCCATATTTAAGCAGGTTTCAGTGGGCTCTACAGTATATCTGCAACTCTACACACAGTTCACTTTGAGCCTCTCTCTCTCTCTCTCTCTTCCTCTCTCTCATTCATTAAGCAATAATTAAAATAGATTCTGTTGGTAGCTTCCAGCAGAGCTCCAAGCCAGACAAAAGCAAAAGTGTGAGGCTACAAACCCTAAGCATATGCCTACAATGAATACCACAGTAGCTCAATAGTGTTTCCTGCAATTCAGGCAAAACTTGCTCACAAATTCCTCAGGTTTAAAGGATGAATTCTCATCAATTCACCTGCCACTGCTTCTGCAGGCAGTAGTTTGTTTCTTGTAGCCCCTCACCAGGGAGTAGGAGGGAAATATTGTTTAGCAGCAGAGTCAAATACTTACTAATTTCAAAGGACAGTGGGACAAAAGGAAAAAAGAAAAAATTGACATTACAAAATTACATTACAAATAGCTATACTACCTGTGTGAGGCAGGAGTGGGTCTGCAGATGTCAAGTGCTGGCTAGCACTTCATATACACTGGCCGCCTTCTCAAATTTTGATAAAAGATGGCTTTAAAATATTAGCTGCAGTGCTGAATCAAGACTCTCCCTACAATCATTTTTTTTAGGTTGATACCAAATAGGAAGCTGAGGTCTCCCGTTTCCTGGCCTCAGGCTCCCACTGCTACACCAGGCAGCAGTAGGAGAAAAATTGTGGGGAAACTGATGCCATGGGTCACTTCCAGCACAAACCCAGAAGTGGTATCAGCACATCAGCATGACCCTCTAGGATTCCACCCAAACTTTATGATGAAACTATAGTGTTTTGGTGAAAACTATGGTAAAACCATAGAGCTTTGGTGGAACCATAACATGGACTCACTGACATTGCTGCAGCACTACTGCAGCCTCAGTCTGAATGTCTCCATCACCAAAAAAACCCAATGATTGCCAGCATTCAGCTAGCAACCCAAACCAGGATTTCGTACAAAAATCATTAGCTGTCTTGTTAACTGCAGTTTTTACAATCCATCCATTGTTAAGAAGTCTGGTGTCAGGGTTTGTTGATCTGTGCTGTCCCTTGCAACATTCTGGACACAAATGTTTAGAGCAAAGTAGAGTAAAACCTAAGCATTCAGCATTGACATCATCAATAAGAACAAAGCAGCAGCAAAGCACTTTGTGTTGCTTAGCTGCCAATGGGATGCCCCTGGAAGGCCTAAAAGCACTGCATGAAGTTTAAAGTCTCCCCTTGCTGACTCCCACAGTTCCATTCAGTCATTGTGGCTAATTGTCACTGATAGGCCTGTCCTCCATGAAAGTGTATTTCCCCTTTAAAACCTACTAAACTAGTGACCATTGCTACATCCTGTGATAATGAATTCCCCAACTTAATTACTCTTTAAGTGAAGAAGTACACCCTTTTATCTGCCCGTTGCCGATCAACTTCACTGGGTGCCCTGAGAGGTCTAGTACTATCAGGGACAAGAAAAAGTTTTTTCCTATTCACTTTCTCCCCTCCCTTGTGCATAACTTTGCCATATATATCATATTCCCCCTTAGTCATCATTTCTCTAAACTAAAAAGCCTCAAACTCTTTAGCCTTTCCTCCTAGGAAAGGTGCTCCAGTCTCTTGATAATTTTGGTTGCCCTTTTCTAAACCTTTTCCGGTGCTACATTATCTTCTTTTTTTTTTTTTTGAGATATGAACAGAACTGTGGACAGAATTCCAAATGCAGCTACACCATAGATCTGCATAAGGGCATTACAATACTGGCTGTGCTGTTGTCAGTTCCTCTGCTAATCACTCGGAATGAACTTTTTCACTCCTGCTGCACACCAAGTTGACATTTTTATCAAGCCATCTACCACAATCCTGAGATCTCTTTCCTAGTCAGTCGCCACCAGTTCAGACCCCATTAGCGGATATTTACATTTAGGGTGTTTTGCCATAATGGGCTATAAGAAATTACCATTTTTAAAATTAGATTATATAATTGTGCAATTACCTGACTCACCAGTATTTGTTCCTTGTCCGTCACATACTGTTTTTCATTTTTAGCACACGACAGTCTAAATCCGGATTGGTCACAGGATTGTTGGGAGGACTAAACAAAGCAGTGGAGAACTAAAGGCAAGATAGAAATGTAAAAGATAGCTAAGGGGCACCTTGCCACCAGCCCCAAAGCAATTTTCAATGGCTCCTGTTGTAACAACCCAATTTTATCCACAGAGTATTTAAAAGTTTGCCTAGAGTTTGGTTAATAAAGGGGGAGGGGTGAAGCATGAGCACTGTTTTAGAGCTAGAAATATTAAATCTCCCTTCGGATTTTGCATGTAATGTTCCAGCTGTCCCCAACAGATATGTTCCATTCCTGTAAAGCCCTGATTGCTAGATGTCTTCAACTTTATTATGAAGCTTGCCATATTTAAGGTATGACAAAATATACTTCTGGCCCCCAGATTAGTGTCTGAGAAATAAAATAGTTGTCCATGAGAAGATAGAAAGTAGGTGATCCTTGACTGACATGATAATGGCATAACCAGCCCTAAAATTTAATATAGAGGCAAAGTAGATTTGGACATTGAAAGGACCCAGGAACAAGCTGAATTAGGTGGCCTGTATATAAAGCTGACAAGCTCCCAATGGGAGCTGGGGATCCCCACACCCAGTCAGAGTGGCAGTGGGAGAAAAATAAACCAAAAAATGGCCATCAGCCCTATTAAATACTGGGTTCAAGACGCATTGCAGTGAACAGCTCTACTTTATTTAGTGATTTCAGGAACAAGACTGAAGACTCCAGGGCAACTGCCCTGTTTAAGTAGCATGCAAAAACCACACCCAAACACACCCCACTCCCAACGATAGGCTATTTACATAACATTATCTCCTCATTGGTTACCTCTTTTTGCATAACACTGCCTTCTCATTGGTTACCTCTAGAATCCTGGTGGTCTATTGTTCCAGAGCTCCAAGCTCAGCCTGTCTCTTGGACAGACCTAGGAGATTCCAGCCCAATACATAACACGTTCAACAGTGTGACATCAGTTCTGGGGAAAACCCAGAAGTTGTGTCAGTCCTCTCTAAAAATCACCAATTTTTACCACAGTTTCCAGTGACAGCAAGGACAGACATCACTTCTGGGGTTTCCCTGCATGTGACATCATGACATCACCAATGGAAACCTCCTATGTCCCCATCTCACATCTACCATTATAGCACCACCTGCACTGCTACCATTATAGCACCACCTGCACTGCTGGGGCTTGGCTCATTCTTGACTGCCAGCTGCCCTTCTAAGGCAGCAGCCCACTGGGCACTTTCCTGCAAAGTTTAAAGGTCAATCTGCCCCTCCCCAGAGGCTGTTGTCAAGCTGGATCAGCTAATCCTCAGGCACCTCCTACTGATAAAACCTTTCTCTTTTATTTACTTGCTTTCTTGCTTCATTTATACCCCACTTTTCTCCCCAATGGGGCCCCAAATGGCTCACAACATTCTTCTCCCCTCCACTTTAACCTCACAACCACCTCTGTGAAGGAGGTAAGGCTGAGAGTGTGTGACTGGCCCAGGGTCACCCAACAGACTTCTGTGGCAGAGATGGGATTGGAGCCTGGGTCTCCCAGATCCCAGTCCAGCATTCTGACCATCATACCAAGCTGGATCTCAGCATGCTTTGTGGAACGATCTGGCCCATGATCTACAAGAACCTTCTCTGAGTCTTCCTAGTTTTTCAAATTCAGATTAAACTTTTGTGTTCACTTTTGCTACATTCCCCCCTGTGTTTTCCACATAAAAGGCACGCACTCCCTTTCCTCTCATAAAAGTAAAATCCTCACTATCACTTCAAGTTTTATATCCCTCTCTTTTCAAAAGAGGTGAAATATAGGCCACAGTTTGCCTATTTCCCACAGCTGCAAAGTGGTGTTCTGACCGTAATGACATCCTTCTGCCTCCCATGATATGTTTTTGCTTCAACAGCTCTGGGAGTTCGCAGCAGTGATAAAAACTCATCGGCCTTGCAATGGAATGCAACATTTCCATTTATTGCCATTGTACTTATAAGGTAAAGTTATGTTGAAGAGGGAAAATAAGTCACTACGTATTTATGCACTGTCACAGTGGGAGACTTTAAAATTCCCTCTATCTTCTGTTCACCCCCTTGGATCCATGAAATTAAATTTATACATATCGTACTTTACACTGAAAAACAGACCTTTATGCAAAAACAAAGATTTCAAGAGAAAGGTATGTTAACAGAACACCAAATACTATATACGAGCAAGGGGAGTTGTCATAGTGGGTCATATCTTGGCTCGTGAACTCTGCAATAATGCCTCCAGCAATGCCCAATAACTGATGCTTCAAAGGAACTTGAGAAAAAGCCCACAGTGCAATGAGAGAGCTGAACTATGGTGGGCATGGACACAAGGATGGACAAACCTTTCCTGCACTGCAATCCTATGCAGAGTTAATACACTCTAAACCCATTGATTTCAATGGGCTTAGAATGAAGTAACTGACTGCACTGCTGGAGGCCTCTGAAGCAAGTTCTAAGCCTGATACAATAGATCTGACCACCTTATTTTATAATGTAAATTTTACAGGACATTGAAATTACTCCTTGGGGGGGAAATGTGTAGTTAGCATGAAAATATGAAGCTTCCTTACACTAAGTCAGACCCTTGGTCAATCTAGCACTAGCAGTAGTTCTTCAGAAACTCCAGTAGGGTTTTTCAGATCATCTACTACCAGGGATTGAACCTGAAGCCTTCTGCATGCCAAGTAGATGCTCTCCCACTGAGCCAATAGGACTTCCTTTCCCCAGGGAGAAAGTACACTGCTAAATTATTTCTTTTTTAACTGTTTTACATATATTAATCAACCACTGGCTTAATTAAACCAATCTTAGGATGCAACATTAACAGTTGAGTTTTATACTAAAAGCTGAAAGAAACCAGAAGTATAAATGAATTTACCAAATGCTGATTCCTACGTAGGTTCATGGTACCCAAGTACTTTTGTTCACAGTACAACATATTTCAGATACTAAAGCTGGGCCTGAGGAATGTTCCTTTCAGCAGCTCTGAAAGCCAAATGAGCACTGATGGTGCAGTGGACCAGAGGGAAGACTCCTTCCCTCCAGGTGCGCCAGCTGGAGCCCTGCCTCCAACCAGGCCAGGCTGAACCTGGCTATGAAGGAGAAGTGTCAAGGTCCTGCACCAACACAAAGGTCCCCGGGAGCCACACCACCAGCAGTGAGCAGCAGCTCTTCATTCTTCTCCCAACCTGCAGTCCCACAAACAGGGCCCAGGTAAGTCTGGGGCCCAAGCTTTCATGTACCTTCTGGGTTTCCCCAGTCTCTCCTGTTACCATTCCAAACTTGCTTTCCTGCAATGTTTTCAGAAAGATGACAGCAAAGCTCAGATGGCTGCCACGTGGGTGGGAAAATTCTTTTCTGGATCCCACCCACATCTGCACTATTTTTCCTGCCCCAGACATCTCATCAATTCGCTATCATGGAGCTTTCTCAAGGTTGTAAACTGATAATTGACAGATTGATATAACCATACACAGATAAATCAATTACCAATTAAAAATCCCCCCAGTAGTGTAGTGTGGTGGCCATCACGGCGACTAGGGCAAAATGTGGGAAAACCCACCCTGTGGTATGATAAAAAAAATGATAAGTAGATAGGTTTTTTTCCTGCCCCAGACATCTCATCAATTTGCTATCATGGAGCTTTCTCAAGGTTTTTAACTGATAATTGACAGATTGATATAACCGTACACAGATAAATCAATTACCAATTAATAATCCCCCCAGTAGTGTAGTGTGGTGGCCATCACGGCGACTAGGGCAAAATGTGGGGAAACCCACCCTGTGGTATGATTAAAAAAATGATAAGTAGATAGTTAGCTCAACACATACAAGTCAAGCTACAAACTGTCAGTCTTGGGCATTTGACCAGTTGTACCTGTTGTATTTCCACCTACTGCATTTTGACTTGATGTATTTTGCTTCCTTCCTGTACCCTGCCATTTGTTTAGCTTGCTCTCTGCTCCCTTATCACTTGCCCTCACCTCCCATTGCATTCCTGAGGGGGGAGTGAGTGTCTGTAGTAATTTACGGAGGCTAGCTTTGGTAACTCTTCTATGGGGCCTCAAGACATCCTTCCCATGGGAAATGGCCTTGAAGGAGTCTGCCGTATATCTTTCATGGTCTCTGTAGCAATGCTGATGTGGATGAATGGAATTTTGGGGTTGTACCTATATGTTGCCTTCCCACCTTTGCACCTCAGTCCTAACAAAGCATTTGAACCCACAGCATCTCAAATCTCTAAATAAACATTCACTAAAGAAAGTGAGTGTAGAGAGTGAGTCGACTGGGAACCTGACACAAACTCACAAACCATAGTAACCAACCTCATAACTAATCAAGTTCAATTGTCCCATAGGAGAGGAAAAGGGCATTGCTTATTATATACATCTGCTCCTTTCAACATCTGCACTATTTAAATCGTCCACTGGTGGATGTGGGGCTTGAAATCACCAATAGACTAACAATGTAGTCTTATACAGAATTACTCTAGTTTAAGTCTATCGAAATCAATGAGCTTAGACTGAAGTAACCCTGTATAGGACTGTGCTGGGAGGAAAAATACAGGATGGGCAGACTTACACATCCTACCAACAATTATACAAATCTTCCACCCCTGTTCTGTTTTGAATAGTATTTTTAATGGGATTTCTTTTTGCCTTCTCAATGGGCGGCTGATTCAAGGATACTTAATGAAAGCATGCTGGAATGACTCAGTTTCAGTCAATGGCGTGCAAATGCCTGCATCTTAATTAAATTGCCAAGTGGGTTTCTGACACTGTAAATGGTGCTAAACCAGCTCGAGTGCCTTTTGTGTGTGCCTTTCTAAATCATTTCCCTCCACTCCTTCCTTCAAAGCAGGCAGTGAAGAAAACAGAATTTCCTGAAGGAACTGGATGTGATGCGGGTCTTTTCATCCGTTCTCATTTTTTTTAAGGTAGTTAAAAAGGATTAAGAAAGAAGAAAATTGTTTACATTTTTTTAAAAGGACACATTTATGAAGTGTGCATCTCTGTACATCTGAGAGAACTGCATGCTTCCACTCCACCACTTTGCCACTTTTTAGAACTGGCCCGTTGTAGAATGTCTTGTGCGCCTCCCAGTGGCTGAAGCTGTGCCGTTTATGAAAGACACTCTAGAATGGCAACAAGGAGATACCTATTCAATCTGCCTTCCTAAAAGGAGAGACTAAACACTTTCTCCTGTTCTCTCTCTGAAGACAAGTTTCATTACCATTTCAATCTGTGGAATTTATTTAGAATCAATTAATACATATGTGATATTATCGATGTGGGGCTGAATTTGATGTTCAATAACAAACATTTCCACCATGAAAAGACTGTGGGGAGCTGAAATGTTCCTTGAACCTTCTCCTTTATCACAGGGAGCGTACTAGCGTATTCACTTTCAGTGACATTGTTACTTAGACAACTCTCATTAGCTATGAGATAATGGTTTCCAGGAAGGAGAACTGGCGTAATGTAGTGCTCAGCGTGTCATAATGCCATCTAAGATACCTAGGTTCAGATCCATACACTCCAGTTGAAAGGATCAGGTAGTAGGTGATATGAAAGTCCTCCATCTGAGACCCAGGAGAGCTGTTGCCAGTTTAAGTAGACAATACTGACCCTGATGACCTGATGGCCTGATTCAATATAAAGCAGTTTCATGTGTTCATGTGATAAACTTATCTTACCTACCATGTCAATAGGTCACAGCCACACGTCATTAGAGAGTGTGCTATCATTGTACTATAGCAATGATTTGCAACTGGATTGCCTTTTTTACACAGGAAAATCCTGTTACAAATTATTGATATAGCACAATATCCAGTGAAGTGTGGCTACAGCCAAATTAAGTCATGCAGAACCTAATTTACCAAAAAATGCTAATCATTACTAACTTACTACAATGGTTAATCAGTTTGGTACTTAACTTATATTCCTTTCCAAAGCATAGGGCAGCTTGCACGAGCTATCAGTAGCCTCCCATCCAAACACTGATCAGGCCCCCACCTCTGCTCATTTACCACAATGCACAGGGTGCTCAGTGTAGTGTACCTGGCTCACTTGACCCACAGCAATCCTGTTACAGAGTATGGCCTGGTAACTGGCCATCCATTTGGGGTGGAGATAATACAGCACTGCTGGTGCTGAAAGCTGAGAAAGACAAATTCAGGCTTCCTTGCTGTGAGGGAACTGTGCTGTAAAAGTACACTTTGTGCAATACTCTGTGATGCCCCACTCTGCCCTGTCTCTGCATGGGATGTTCTTCCAGGCTTCAATTGGATCAGATCTTTACAAGCCACATCACACCTTTTTTTCAGCTTATGCCAGTCTCCTGCCAATAGTGTTGGAGTAGCAAGCACAAGCTGCACACAGGCAGTGTTGTTATGAGGGTCTCCTCTGCTACATCATTCCTGCTCTCATCAGCAAAGGCCTTCACAAGAGCATGGAAAGATCATGCAAAGCCAACATGATACAGGTTTAATGAGTGGCAGGGCAGCCAAGACTCAGTCTTGTCATCTATTTCCAAAGCCAAGATTCAGCCCTAGAACTCCTCTAAAGGAGACCTGTGAGACATGAAATCCACCGAGCTGAGAACAGCCTACCTGCTGCAGACCGTGTGACCTGATAAATTCTTGGGGAAAACCAATTTTTGCAGCTTTAGGTGGGCAGGCAAAAAGCTGGGAGGCTTATCAAGCCTCTGATAGGCTAGATTTGGCTTGGCATGTCATTAGTGGTGCAGGCTCATGAAAGTATTGGAAAATAAGGAAGGCAACACCAAACATCAGAGCATACAGAAACGACAGCGCTCTGCTTCCTGGTCTTTCCTCTCCCTCCTTGTTCCCCTCCCCATGAGAAGCCTAGTTTGCAAAAGGAATTAATCTGGCAAACAGATAAAGTTTGGCCTGGCTAATTCAATTCCATCAAGGAGGAGCGCAAGCATGTGTTAGGTGAACAGCGTGATGAAGGCAAGTTATTTAATTTATTTCAATCAGCAAAGAGCCAGAGATACGCACAGAGGGTTTTCTTCTTTTCCCACGAGCACTAATTCTCCAACTGCCTGTGCTTAATTGGGCTTCAACTTTGAACTGCCTCGTGTTTAATAGGACTTAATCTTCAAACTGAATATATTTAGTAGGGCCTGATCTTCATAATGAATGTGTCTGAGGCTCTGTGTTTCAAAGGCGCTCCACTTTACCGGGGTTTGCCTGCAGACTGCCAGAGCAGCAAGAAGGCCAGCCATATTTTTCAAATGGGAGCATTTTAGGGTTGCCAACTTTGGGTTGGGTGATTCCTGGAGATTTGGGGGGCTGGAGCCTGGGGAGGGTGGGGTTTGGGAAAGGGAGAGGTCTCGGTGGGATATAATACTGTAGAGTCCACCTCCAAAGCAGTCCTTATTCAGGGCTAGATATCCTCAGAAGGCCTACAAGCAAGTCCTGATGGCCAAGGTCTCCTCTGTTCTTGCATCCAGGCTAGGGGACGGCTACACTAGTCCTATGATCCACCATCTACACCCTGAAGTGCCAGTTCTTACCTACAAAGCCCTTCACAAACTGGGACCCACATTCCTGAAGGACCATCTGTCCTTGTATAAAGCCAGGCACCAGCTTAGATTCTCTCAATAACTCGCTTCTAGCAGTGCCCTCCACTTGGTAAGCACAGTCCTCCAGAGTGAGATCCTGCTTGTTTTCAGTGGAGGGTCTTACACTATGGAATGGTCTTCCAAAGGAGGGTTTTGTCCTACTAACCTTCCACAAACTCTTATGGCTATTCATTTTTGAAGAGCATTTCCATGACATAACTGAAGTCTATGGATTCTGGTATTATTAGCTAGTTAAATTTTATGGCTGTCTTGTTAGTTTGCTGTTGGACTGTTGGTATTGTTATGATTATTGTGCATTAATTATTGTTTTGTAAGTCATTTTGAACCAAGTGGGGATATGCATTTTAAAATAAATAAATGATACGGTCACCTTATCTAAGGAAGAGAGCTTATCTTATCTAAGGAAAACCAACACAGTCACTTTATATTTCCAGATAATGTAATTCAGTTCTTTCAAGGAGGGGTAATTTGTTAAGCAATGCTTCCCCATTGATTTCAGTTTAACATATTCTCAAGTCATGAGCTTAGGACTGCAGTCTTTGAATATGGAGATCCCCATTTCCGCACAGAGCCTAGATTTGGCGACCTTCAAGTATGCCCCACCTCTATAACTCCAAGCATGACACCCAAAGCTGATCTGAGAATTTAATTAAGGCACCCTCCAAAGGCATATTCTGTTACCTCTCCTACATGCAAAACCATCTCTTGCCAACCCTCTTATGAATCAAGACATGTCGTAAACCCTTTTGTAAAAGTCTGCCGACTGAAAAAAAGAGAGAGAATTGAACTCTGAGTATTCGGGAAGCTATCAAAGAGACGCCACGACTCCCCATCTGCAGCGACGTTTCGCTGCAGGCATGAAAGCAGCCGTAGCCCCAGCCACCTCTTCAGCATTCTGTGTCAGCCGAGTTCTATGGCTAAATTAATTCATCCTCCACTCCCTTTTTATTTGCAGCAGAATCCAGCTCGGGTGCCGCCTTAAGATTTATGTTGCACACATGCCGTATTGACAGACAGTCAGGTTAGAAGGTTAGAGCCGCAATATTACTAGAATTTGCATAAAACAAGGACATTTTATAATTTAGCTGATCCAGATTTGGATAAAATGGTACTTGCTGGCCATTTTATAATTAGGTGGGTAATCATAAAGTAACCTTTGCTAGTCATCAAAAACCATTATTATACAAATGAATTCCAACTCAGCATCCAACATCTTTTTTTGTCTCGTCCTTGAAGGCTGAGCAAAGAGGGTGGGAAGAGAGAGACAGGGAATTTGCTGGCAGGCTTCACTCCCCAGCCAGCCTCCTGCTGTTATTGTGTTTTATAGACCACAAGTGTTTAATCAATAAGGCAGTATTTTCAGGAGCAATGGCCTTCCACTGCTCTCTGCCTTTCGGAAATTGGTTGGCCGGCCACACGCAAATTCTTAGACGTGAGTCGGCCATCTTGGATATACCATTCCCTGAGCCTGAGGGCAAATTCATCAGCTGAGCTCTGAAGAACCAGGAAAGTTTACTGAGGCAGAAGCTCCCACACACACACTGACAAGCTACGAAAGAATACATGCTGCCCTTGGGCTTACTAACCAACTTGTCAGGTTAATGAATGGCTCCAGGAAACCATTGAATATGCACTGACTGGTAGATTAGGGTTTCAGCAAATAAACACAGAGCCAAACACTTTTTCCCCCTCCCCAATGTGCCAACAAGGTCTGCCTAGCCACAAAACATAGCCTTCTGTCACAGCACACTGAGCTCTGTTTTCCCTGCAGCAAAGCTAGCGGAGTTTGACACTTGGAAGCAAAGATGAAATTGCATTGCTGCAGTCCGACATAATTTAGAAACTCCTGGGCAGCCAAGCATCCTTGCTTGCTGCACTTTATCACGTCTGGGTGCCTGAGGGAGAGGAGAACCACAGGGCTTTGTTAATGTAGCCAAGCCATTCAAGTGTAATCAGGGAAAGTCCCAAAGAGCAGCTACCTTGCCCAGATCTGACATGCTCAGTAACATTTAGGAAGCATTCAAAATACATCAACATAATCCAGCACACCTCACATCTTTTAAGAAAATCATGTGCCCCAAAGCCACATAGCAATTCAGTAGCAGGCGTGGGATTTCACCATCGCTTTCTTGCCTCCTAAGACTCTACATAAGCCAGTGTAACATTTAAAGAGGAGCAATTTGATAGCACCACTTGTCCTGCTCTGTAAACAGCTATTCATTTACTTCTTCTGGATTAAGTTTCATTTTAAAAAAAGTTCTGTACATTTCTGAAGAGAATTCAGGCAGTTAACAAGAGCTGATTGGTTAGTCTCTGTCCATGCTACCCAAACACCCTTTTCCTCCCTACTCCCCCCCCCCCCCAAATTCTGGGAGCAGTCGTGTTCTGTTGTGTTTGGGTTTTTTTGGTAGGTTGATAAGTCTATATAGACAGAGATATACCTGCAACACTTTATTTTTATTTTTGAGGGCTCCAGCTGAAGGCTTATCATATTCAACTTGCTGGCACTTCTGTCAGTAATTCAAGCTGTGATAATGTCTCATGCTGCAGTTGGAAGAATCTGTTAGGCGTTCTTAAAATTCCTAGTTTTATTATCACCCTAAGACTTTACAGTGGTCAACCATGTGTGGAAGATAGCCAGAAGCCAACTTTGGCTGTGTAATAGACAGACATCGCAAAGAGACTCACAGCACTGTGAATTCACTTGGATGTTTCTTTCTAACATTTGGGGGTGCCTGTAGAATATGAATGAACCCGTCACTAGTTTATGCTAGAGCCCATGGCTAGCACCATGTTACTGTCATCACTACCACCACCACCCCTTCTCCTCTACTAATAACAAAATAACTGGGGAATGAGGAGCCCTCCAACTGGTTGGCTGAGATGGCCCCCCTTCCATCACAGACACCTGGCTGCTTGAGGCTTTCATTCATAGCAAGAGGCCAGCAAGCAGTTAAAGAGAGCCTCCTGCCGCTATATGCCTCCCTCACTGCTATAACCTGCTCCCTCCTCCTCTCCTGCTGCTGGGAATGAAAGCAGTGCGATGTGGCTGTGAAGAAAGCTAATGCAATCTTAGGCTGCATTAACAGAAGCATTGTGTCCAGATCAAGGGAGGTGGTAGTTCCGCTCTATTCTGCTATGGTCAGGCCTCACCTGGAGTACTGTGTCAAGTTTTGGGCACCACATTTTAGGAAGGATGTTGACAGGCTCGAGCATGTCCAGAAGAGGGCAACCAGGATGGTGAGAGGGTTGGAATCCAAGTCTTATGAGGGAAGGCTGAAAGACTTGGGTATGTTTAGCCTGGGAAAGAGAAGGCTTAGAGGGGACATGATTGCAGTCTTCAAGTATTTGAAGGGCTGTCATGTGGAAGATGGAGCAGATCTATTCTCTCTTGCTCCGAATTGCAAGACTAGATCTAATGGGTTGAAATTACAAGGGAGTCATTACCAGCTAAATATCAGGAGAAACTTCCTAACTGTAAGAGTGGTTGAGCAGTGGAACAGTCTGCCTCGGGAGGTGGTGGATGCTCCTTCGCTGGATGTTTTCAAGCGGAGGCTGGACGACCATCTTTTGAGTATGTTTTAGGTATGTAGGGGTATCTTTCAGCTATGCTCCTGCAGAGTGCAGGGGGTTGGACTAGATGACCTGCAAGGTCCCTTCCAACTCTAACATTCTATGATTCTATGAGAGCTGCTGTGGTTTCATGGACACATAGTTGCCTTCTGCTGAGTCAGACCACTGGTCTCCCAAGGTCAGTACTGTCTACTCTGACTGGCAGAAGCTCTTCAGGGCCTCAAGAGTGGAAGACCCTGGGGACTGAATTCAAGACTTTCTGCATGCTGCCAATGCTCTACTACTAAGCCATGCTCTGTCTTTCTTGCTCTCCCTCCTATTGCTTTTCTCATTGCACAAAAGGGATTAATATAGCTAAAGATAGTTTTCCCCCCAGCTAGTTCTCAAGGTTCTTGTTGGGATTGTGAAACTTCAGCACACAGTTTCACAAGTCTGCATCATGGGCTCTTTATTACCATTGCAATAAAATATGGATTTAAGCGCTTGTTTTATTCATGATGAGAGAATATGGTTTCATTTTCCTTTCTTTCAATAAGCTTGGAAGCATTCCTTGTATACCGCCCCAGGCCCACTATGCAGGGAAAGGCAGTCTATCAATATTTTAATGCCCACAGAAATAAATGCTGAAGTGTTGGTGTTTTAGTATAGCAGCAACACACAACTGCACCTGTCTTAATGGAATTCTCCAATTCTAAATTCATTTGCCCATTTCTCCACAAGGTTTTGAAAATGTAGCAAACAGATCATGCAGGAGGTTGGCAGAGCAGCAAAATCCAAGAATGTATTACTGAATCCATTAGCTGCTTAAATTAATCACTTTAAAGCATCTAACTTGAATACAAAGGTGCCCCTGGTTAATTGGGGAAGATGGATTGATGGATAGATGGATAAACAGACAGAATTTGTATTTTAATACAAGTACAACAGCTGATTGCAAGCATTACATTAGAAGGGGCAGGGAGAGCCATGCATACTACCCTGAGTTGCTTGGAGCAAATGCACTGGATGGATTATGAATGAGGTATTCCCCCCTGTGAGATAAAGATGAGAGAATGCCTTGACTAAGGTGCTTTCATTAACATATGCATTGTTTTTTTAAAAAATGAACACTGTTTTCTTTACAGCTTTTTGTATGCACATTTATGCTCATTGGTCAACTTAATTGATCGATCAACTAAAACTCATATGATTAAAATAATAAGGTTTTTTAAAAAAAAAATCAGGAAGCATACCTGGAAAATCTTTATTTGTGAACTACCTACAGTAAATATTACCAAAAAAGTCTAGGGAATGAATATTAGGCAGAGAATGAAGCAACACCTACTAACACGGTCAATGTTGCTTCCTACCTTTTATCTCCCAATCACTTACTGAAGATATTATTTATTTATTTATTATTCATATTTCTATCCCACCCTCCCCAGAGGCTCAGGGCGGCTTACAGGGCATATTGCCAAATAAAACAGTAAAACAGTACAAAATATTAAATTACAACCCCATTAAAAAAAAAAACTTGTACACATTCCCTCACTGGGGTGCTTGTAATGATTCGTTTCTCCACGTCCTGGAGCGACAGAAACAGCTTTTTGCTGAGCTGATTCTGGCCCATCCAGGGACCTACCTCAGAGGGGCGGCACCAAATTCTGTTATCGAAACTGTTCTGTTTTGAGAATAGTTCCGGGTGAGATCGGGTAGGTCAATATATACAGAGATTTTAATCAGAACAAGCAAGCCCATCTCTAGGAATGAACAACACGCTAGCATTCTGAATGAATGGTTGTCTTTACTAAGCAATACTAAAGCACTCCAAATAGATGCATTTGATCAGTCTCACAATATATCCTTAGTTTACACAGTTTATAGAAAGCAATAAGCATAGAGGATAACATATCAAAGCTATACAATGAGTGGGTTAAAAGGGGGGGAAAACTCATACTCATCTGGTATCCAATGAAAAGGAGAAATTTCCTCTTTCCAAGAAAGGCAGCCAAGGAGAGGCAGGTGGCTCTGCAGATGCCCGGCCTGGATAAGCCAGACCACGTGCGCGTTCCTGGAATCATGATTCCCGGGCACGAGAGCAACCAAGCAGGCAAAAAGCAAGAGCAGGAGATCCATGGTGCAAGAGAGAGAGCAATGGCTGCGTCTTCTCCTTTTAAAGCTGCCTTTTCCTGGGCTGTCCTAAGGGCCATAAAATCCTCTGTTCCTCCTATACTTCCAAGCTATAGGTTGGGGCAGGGGATGACGTCCTAGAAGGGGCAAGGGGGCAGTATGCAGATTTTCCTATTCTACATCAAACGAGAGCCATGTGGTCACTTGTGGAATGCCGTTTCCATGGGTACCCTTTGAAGTAGATGTGCCTAGTCCTTTAGAGCAATAAAGTCAGTTTCCTTTGTGATGCCAAAGCCAGATAAGCGGATGGGTTATGGTGGTTCCCACAGGTCAGTAATGGTGGGAAAGCAGTCGTTATCCAAGGTGTCCCAAACAAAGGGTAATGGCGCTGGTCTTCTCTGTCCTGAGGCATGCTGGGAAATTCCAGGGAGGCACGTGATCTGCAGCTGGTAGCACCAGCCTTGCCCATCCATGGGCGAGTATGAGATGCAAAGCAGACCATACAATTGCAGCAGCAAGCACAGCATTTATCCCTGTGTCCCAAATGCATAAATACACAGACCTGAGACCAACACAGCATTAGCACCATATAGAAATACAAACATAGGCTCATATCGTAACAGTGTCCCCAAGTGTTTAGGGACAGGCACCTGCCCACATTTGTTGAGTAATGTGCCAGTGAAACATCAGCATTGCTACAGCAAACAGAACTGCTGCACAGTACAAAACCCTCTTAATTAATCTCTTCTAACACAAAAAGGCTTTTGTATACCCACCAATAGTTTCCCCCCCCCCAGCTCATCTCTACATCTTTTTCCTACTGTACACTATTATTTTGAGACAGGGTGATGATAATCCATGTGCCACATGGTAATCAAAAGTATGAAGGTGCTGCGTCTGGGGACTGTGATATTTTCCGCATCGCTTTCTATCCCTTCCCTAATTGTTCCTATCATCCTGGATGCAGTCATTTCCACGGCTGCATTCAATAACACTGTGGTTGTTATGATATGGCTTCGCTGTAGGATCAAAACAGGTGAAGTGAAACTGGGTGGCAGTGACCTTTATCTCCCCTATTACTGCTTCGATAATTGCTAAGGATACACAAGATGACTCTTGGCTTATCTCTCCCCTGTGTTGCTGCATTCACGACAGCTTCAAGACCCTCAGTCCACATGTAGTTTAAAACCAGCCCAGTGTCAAAGCGTCAGCCACAGTTTGCACATCCATCTCTTTCTCTGCTGGGAGAGGAAAAAAGAAGATCCTACCTTAGTAATAGACCCTGGGAGGGCAAAAAATAAATAGAGTCAGCTAATTCATTCCCATTCAATTTAATTTCCTGCATTCATTAGGACAGCAAATTATCTGGTGAAGTTCAGACTTAATTTGTTGCGCAAGTATATTTAACGAGGTGTATTGACTATGTTTAGATTTGCCAGCAGAGTAAACGTTGAATCAGCTCCAGCTAGGCCTTACTAGAGATGGAGCATATTGAACCAATATAATACCGCTCTTAACCACAATTTGTTCAAAAAAGCATCCATGCTGCATCTTTCACCCAGGGCGCATCACATCATTAAATGAACTTGGGACAGCATGAATCCATCCCACTTCTCTTCCATTCCTAGGCTCATGGCCAATCTACATGTGACATTGGGGATTCATGGTCAGATCCCCAGATGTATAAATTAGCTGCAAAAGGCAGCCATGAGGTATATATTTCGGGCCACTGCGTTGAGAATGGACCATTCCCCAGGCAATTTTAGCCTTATTAGGGAACAAAAACAGATACCTGTTTTATTAGCAGTCCAAACAGGTATCTAATAAGAGAAACAGGGCAGGGGAAGAGTTAAAGCACCACTTCAAAAGGGCTGTCATTGTGAATGAAATCCTAAAATTTGCTAAGACCACCTAGAGCATCTGGATTCTTGGACCCCTAGAGATTCCATTAGAATGAGATAGTCACTTCCATTCCACATTGGACCATTCTGGCAGAGTTAATCACTTCTGGACAAAGGATGACCCTGTTTGGACCAGACCCTCTATGTGTCATGAAAGTTCAGAACCAATATCTGGTGCTTGATATATGTGGGATTATATTATATATGGTTCTGATTGGCAAAAGAAGCCCCTGACATCAGAGATGGGGATGTGTGTGAGATTGGAGAAATCTTCTCATCAGTCTTAAAAAGCAGGCTGGCTTAGGTCAACTTCATTTAGCAAACATATTAGGGTATTTGGACTTTTACTTGTCTTCAGTTTACAGTGGAAACCGGGTCCACAGGAAGTTGGGTAGGGGTTAAGGATGCCTTCTACTTCTTGTTACCACAAGGAACTCCGCATATGCCCTGAGGGACCAGCTACAGCATAGGTAACATGATTAGTTTAGTTAGTTCAAGTGTATTGTTTTCATTTGAATATCTCTTTGTTGTTGCTGTGTGCCTTTCCCTGTATTCTTGTTTTGCCTTTTCCCACCCCTTTTTGAATGCAAACATTCTTTCCCTTTTTTCCCTCTCTTCTACAATAAACCTTTTGATAAAGACCTTTTTTGGATTCAGTCAGTATAATCTATTTTTCTGGGACAGATTTTTCTTAATCTCTTCCCCATGTGCTAGACTGCACAAAGACTACTAGGTTGGTTATAAGTTATTTTGTTATTGCTCTAGTACTGACCTGGAAGATTGCCTTCTAGGTGGGTCAATCTAGATGTTCTCAGGAGGTCCTGAGTGGTGGCAGCTGGTTACTAGGGTGCTTTCCAGGGAACCTTTGGTCAAAGAGAGTTTCCCACCAAAAGAAGTCACCATTTCCCCCTTCCTACCATAACATACGACATCATATCATCTCCACTCATCCCTGGCTTCTAAGTGTCATATGTGCTTGGTTATCATTTGCAAGAGAACTTCTAAGAGCTAAGCTTAATACTATCTACAACTATTTGTGTGTTCTCCCACTTTGGGACAAATTGCAGCCTAAGAGAGGCAATTTAAATTAGGGAAACAGTGCAGGCCACTGCCCTAGCAAAATTCACTTCCTCCCCCCACAAGCTGCTGTAATCTTTTTAAAAAATGAAATATGATTTTCACAGATCTCCCCACCTCACATGTAGGAGTCAGCAGGTATCCATGGTGAGCACACAGTGCTAAGATGACAGGCAAAGGTGTCAGAACCATGGACAGAGCACAGTGGAGTAAAAGGCACAGTAAAGCTAAGGCTGGTAAAAGAAGCCCAGAATGTTGCTCGTCACCCATCAGAAACCTGCAGATGGCTTAATACTGTTGCAGAGAAGTATGAGGTTTCAGCCTCACCTACTGGAGAATATTGGTTCCTACTCAGAGGTGTAGTACTCTCATTCTGAAGTGTGTGTGTTTCCCCTTGCGGATCTTCTAATGGCCATTGCTTCTAGGACAGACATGGTGGCAAAACAAGGATGCCCAGAGTTGTTGATATACAGTGATGTTGACAGGAATATGTTCCCTGTGGGAAATGATGGAGAAAGCCTGGTCCTTCAGGGTTTCCTTCTCTGTGGAGGTCTCTTCAGGAGAGAGTTCCTTGGTGGCTGATTCCCAAGATGGTCCAGGGAAAACATCTCCATCAGTCTTAGTGTCCCAGGATTCATCCTACAATGCAGGAGTTGCTGAATCCAGTTCCTGAGCCCTCGTGCTTTATACCCCACTCATGTTTTGCCAGATGCATCATTTAGGAAGGATATGGGGGTGCAGGGACCCTTGTTCCCAACCCCCGTGTTTCAGACTACATGTGATTATTCTCAAGAGTTTCCATATTTGTCTATCCTCAAATTTGTTATAAGGCACAAAACCCATTTTTTTTAAAAAAGAGGGTAGATCTAAGTAGTCTTGTATCAACAATTCCACTATGATTATTCTGAAGTACACAAACAAAAGCATTAATCACTCTTGACATAGAATCTCTCTCTCTCTCAATTTAATTTTAAATATACCCAAAGACAAGCTTTATGCCTTGTTATGAATATTACCCTCCCTCTTTGAAATCCAAAATGGAGTCCCTGTTTTAGGCCTGTCAGAAGATCTTCAAGGCCCACAGAGCCTACACATCCCTGTATCCTATAGCTATAATAGATTTTACCTGAGTTAACATTATAGTTCATGTGAACAGAATCTCCCAGTATGCAACACTCTGTTTTATATGTCCCCACATTTAACCCCGTTAGTTAAAAATTTACATTTTAAAAAAACTTCAAGCTTTAAAGACAGGGCACCTTGACCATTAAATATTCTAGAAATGAAAAATTAAAGCAGTGTGACGAAAGGTCGCCATACTAACACTGTTCATACATCCATAACACAAATTGGAAAGTGTGGAAATTCCTGGAACAACATTCTCTCTGACCTCCTAGACATAGTTATCAAGATACCTAATTCTTCAGATCCTGAATTATAGAAAGGCAATTTTAAAAGGCTTAAAGTGCAGGAGTGATTGCATAAAGTATTCACATAGCTATAACTCTGTCCCATAAGCTATATAAACAAAGATGTTCAAGGTCAATTGTTTGCACCTCTCCTAAATGTGCAATGCTTACATTTTAATTATCCTGTCACAGAGAGGCTGCCCTGGTCTATATGCAATAAAGATGTGCCACTAAGGGCTCACACAGAAGACCGCTTACATCCAGTCAGAAGGGGATATCACTAGTGGATTTTCCCCCCCTGAAGGTTGTGCAAATACTATGGAGATAGTTAACTTTTTGTTTTCTTCAAGTAGCAGAATTACTACACAGAAGTTATTGAATGAATTTATCACTTGTGTGCTGTTCCATTAGAACTAATAAACCAAGTTTATCATGGAGGTTTATGCAATATCAGCTAAAAAGAAAATGGTCCCCCTTACTACTCATGAAATGTTTCTGACTGTAACCTTCATTCCTCCAGCTCCCTCAGGCATCCAAAGATCTCCTGCTCTCTTAAATGATGCATCCCTTCCTCTTGCTGTCCTTTATGCACAGGACCATCTTTCAAAACACCTGCATGATGACATTTCTCTCTCTTCCTTCAAAAACTCATATTTTCCATTAAGTCTTTGGCACAATCCTCCTTCCCCACTGAACCTAAGCAGAAATAAATAAATACTTTCCCTCACAGATGCCTCAAAGCTTCATATATAATGTCATACCTAATTTCAAATGACTCATTGTTTAGAGTTGAGTCTGAGGTAAAGAAGGCCATGTTTATGCCTTACAAGCAAGAAATAGCATTAATATAGTGTTCAAGATGCTTTACTAATATTCAGTTGTTCTTGCAGAAACCATGAAAGGGATATCACTATTAATACCTTTACACTGTGAATGGAAGATTGAGAGACCTGTGGCTTGTGCAAGAGCTCCATGGCTGAGGAGAGCTGAAAACAAGGAACTACCTTTGAGAGACCTGTGGCTTGTGCAAGAGCTACCTGAGGAGAGCTGAAAACAAGGAACTACTTGGCTCTCGCTCTTAAGCCACTACGTTGCACCAGCTCTCAAGAAATATGTCACATTTGACCTTTTTGACTTTTGAGTGGCAGACTTCCAGGCTTTTAAAAGTTTCCCTCAGTTTCAAAGGCAGCTTGGCATACAGCATGGAAAGGGTGCTCTTTGAGAAAAACAAGTCTAAAAGCCTTTGGGATCATGGGTACTAGCGGTACCATTTCAGATTAAGGAAAATGGAGCAGGAGGAAAGGCTTAAACCTCCTCTTGCATCATGGTCCTGATCTGAGATGGGGCTCCGCACATGTGCTATTTAAAGAAAATAATACTGAAAGCTCCATCCATGAATCTCACAGGGTGCTGTCTGATTTCACCCTTACATTTCACAGTGTTGTATTCTAAGATGTCTTTTCCTGCAAGCATCACAGCATTTATGGTTGTGGAAGGGCACTCTTGTTGATGAAGGGGAGGGGTAATTTTGCCAACTCTCCCCTCCCAAAGCAGACATGATTTCATCTCCATGCTGTCCATGAGCTGAACAGAGCTGCTGTCAGTTCTAGCCCGTGCGCTGCAACTTGAAGCAGTCCTGGAGAAACCTGACAACATCAAGCCATCATCAAATGCTGTTGGTTGCGAACGTGTGTGATTTAAAGATTATATGTTGTCCTCCCTTACCCCTTGAATCATTGTTAGTCCCGTGTGTATTTGAGTAACTGTAAATCGCTCAGAGCCAGCAAGCTCTGCAGGATTGAGTGATTAATTGAAAGATTATTATTATTATTGTTGTTATTATTATTATTATTATTATTATTATTAGGCTTCAAGGTATTTCTTAAGCAACCAGTTCTGCCCTCTTACTCTAACAACACTCCCACTCAAGGATAAGGAGGCATTTCA
This sequence comes from Gekko japonicus, assembly GCF_001447785.1. NCBI lineage: Eukaryota > Metazoa > Chordata > Lepidosauria > Squamata > Gekkonidae > Gekko > Gekko japonicus. Next base: position 447,066 of record NW_015171553.1, read on the forward strand.
CATTGCCTTTCTAAACCAGATGATATTCTTTATTGGCCTGTCATCTTGTAAAGCAATACAGGGACGGGGGTTTCACACAGCAATTTTCTTCCCATTAATGAGCCATCCTTGAAGCATTATGGCCATTTCAAACTGCACTGCTTTTTTCCTGCCCTTTTTTCACCCCACATGATCTTCCTCAGAGGATTTTTTGGGGAACGTTCTATTGGGAGCCCTATGGTGCTGAAACAGGACAGAAAATCAGATCAATAATGACCCCATTGAGATGACTGGACTCCATTGAGATAGACTGTGATACATGCAATTGGGACTGCTGTCACCTGGAAACAAGGAGGACAGAAGTAACTCATTGGACAGCAGGTTTAAGCAGGAGCTTTGGTCTTCAGTGATTGGTGTGACAGATGTTTCCAGGTGACAACAGGTCGTGTTTGCGTGTATCTCAGTGTGTCTCTATGGAGTCCAGGCATCACAGTGGGGTCACTATGGTGCTGATTTGCAATCCTGTTTCAGTGCCATAGCGCTCCCAATAAAACATTTTTTTAAAACTCCAAGGAAGATCGAACTCGGGGCAAAAATGGGTGGGAGAACAACCAGCAAAGCAGGAAGTGCTACAGGGCATTTCACAAAGCACCCTACAGTGCTTCAGAAGCAGAAGAAAGGGTTGAAAATGGAAGAAAGGCAGTTTGCAGCTGCAATGGCTCAGGCACGCTTCCCAAACAGGAGACAACCAGGATCGTGTGAAAAGGTAAATAAATTCCACTAGCAGCCAGTTACTAAAACAGGTTTGTCTGAAATGACAGGAAAAAAAAACATTAGTAACCAGTTACTGAAACAGAATACATAAGCAGTCTGAAGATAAAAAATGTGCACAAGAGAGTTGATATTGATCACATTAATAAAATTGCCTCCCAGGTTTGTCTGAAATGACAGGAAAAAAAAACATTAGTAACCAGTTACTGAAACAGAATACATAAGCAGTCTGAAAAGTTTCAAGATAAAAAATGTGCACAAGAGAGTTAATATTGATCACATTAATAAAATTGCCTCCTCTCTGAGCACCAGAACAACCTGAAAATCAAGGTATCTGCCTCGTGGCATCTTTACTGCACTTCCTGAGATTTCACTTAATCAGTGTAATAATCAAAGTGATCCCATCACCATGCTGAATGAACTCATCTTTCACTGATATGGCACCAAAACCAAAAAGAATCCTTGAGGCACCCTAAAAACTAAAAGATTTAATTTAGCATCTTTTATAGGCTAGAGTCCACTGTTAGCCGGATTGCCTCAAATTATTGATGATTTTAGGGGAATTATGATGTTACACGAGGCAATAGGCAAATAAGGGAGCAAGCACCTATGTATACAGGGATCCCACTTCTTCCAGATGCACCAGACATAGACTCAAAGGCTGGCTTCAGTATAAAATGGTTTCGTTTACTGAAGATATCTCACAAGCATACAATTATTCAAACACACTCACAATTACACAGATCTAGGAAAATTAGAGAGAAGAGGATAGCACATTTGCATTAGCAGGGTAATCATTGAGGGGCAATACTTTACCTGTCCTCGGCAGGATGAAGCAATCCTTAGGAAAAATAAGGGAGACTATGGGGTAATAGGGTCGTGTCCTGAACCAGCAGAGACATGTGGAGTCTCTGGCTGCACAACCAAGAGTCTTGGAGTTAGGATGGGTATAGGAGAGAGAGAGCAAGAGAGAGAGCATGGTGGGTTGCCCTCTTTTTTGTGGTGGCATGGGGGGGCTAGGCTGGCCACATTCCCTGGCACACCTCCTATTAGTCTGTCCCCAAAAACATACTGATTGGACCTGGGTTCAAGGGGGAAGGGTCTAAGGGGGGTGGTCAATATTCAGATCTAGTAATCCTGGGCAAGACAGTGGCACCTGGAGGGATGATGACTCATGCGGCCAGAGACATTGTCATGGACATTCCTTGATTGTCTTATGGCGGCTGCTTCAGCTAGGTGAGACTGGGTGAGGGAAGGGAATGTTGCCTGCATGCAAGGAAGGAAACTCCGCATGGAGCTTGAATTCTTTGTTTTAGGTCTTCTGCCTTGGCATGGCATCTGTCCGGCTTTCAGTGCTTCATGTGGCTAGGGAGCTGGCCCATCTTACAGCAGGTAAGAGGGTAGGTAACCTCTGAAACCATAGGCACATCATCTCACAGGAAGGCTTCCTTCTTGCTGGTGTGTGTCTGCAGCTGGCATCACGTTGGATCACCACACAGTTCAGTCCCTTTTGAACGCTACTGGCACAGTCCAAGTTTTATCACTTATGAAACTATAAGTCCATAAGAGCGGTATAAGCGCCTTGCAGGGCAACATCCACTACATCAAATGAATAAAGTGAAATGCCATATGTATACAATTCAATGTATACAAGACAAGCACCATCACTAGCCTTATCAGTTACAACACCCAGCTCTGCATTTCTTTGTCCAAACTGCGCAGCACTGCCGTAGAGGTGCTGAGCTAGTGCTAGTTGCCAGTTTGGTGTAGTGGTTAAGTGCGCGGATTCTAATCTGGGAGAGCTGGGTTGGATTCTCCACTCCTCCACTTGCAGCTGCTGGATGACCTTGGGCAAGCCATAGGTCTGTCAGAGCTGTTATTGAAAGAGCAGTTCTCTCAGAGCTCTCTCAGCCCCACCTACCTCACAGGGTGTCTGTTATAGGGAGGGGAAGGGAAAGGAGTTTGTAAGCCACTGTGAGACTCTGAGTGAAGGGCAGGGTATAAATCCAATCTCTTCGCTCTCTTCCTCTTTTAAATAGTTAAAGGTAAACAAGTTGAAACGGAATCCTGGCAAGACAGAGGTGATACTGGTTGGGAAGGTCAGGAATCTTACTGGACTCGGCATTATTGCTGAAGAAGCCATTTAATTCAGCAGCAATGCTTTCTACCATCTTCATTTAGCTCAGAAGAGGCTTCCGTTCTTGAATAGGCTCATTTGCCCATGTGGATCCATGCCAAAGTAGCCTCAGGGCTAAACTATTGTAATGCTCCCTACATAGGTCTACCCTCAAAGACAATCCCAAAACTTCAGCTGGACCAGAACACTGCAGCTCAATTGTTTTCAGGAATTAGACAAAGTATTCATATAACACCTGTTCTACAGTTACTGCATTGCTTACTAATTAGTTCCTGGGTTAGAGTCGGATTTGACTGGCTTTCGAGCAAGGGAACCCTTTACCTTTTATCACTTCAAGGTACTGAATATCAATGTGAAAGCTCTTCATGGCCTACGAACCCCATACATGAGGAACCACCTCTCCCAAGATGCCCCACTGTGCTCATCTGAGCAAAGTCTGCTGAAGGTTCACACACACACACACACACACACACGGGTCAAGTCAACAGCTGCCTGAACCAGAGCTTTCTCTGTGGTGGCTTCCACACTGCAGAATGGCCTGCCTGAAGAAGTCAGGAAGGCCCCCACACATCTGTCATTCCACGGAACATGTAAAACTCAATTGTTCAAGAGGGCATTTTTATGAAGCTAATAGGGCTGTAGTAAAGCTGGATTTGTTCTGTAGGATGGTTTAATACAGGGATAAGGGCTGTAGTCTATGGCATTTCTTACTGTTTGCATTTATTGTTTTTACTGCATTGTTTTCTAATTTCTGTAATCCAGTTTTTGCATTTCTTTTGTCAGGTTTCAGACTGTTTCTGTTGCATTGCTACTTTTTGTAAGCTGACTTGATTCTCAGGGAGAACGGCAGACTAAAGTAAACTTTAAAAAAAAAATCAGTCACGTAGCCCACCTAGTTATGCAAAGCAAGTTAGCACCTATGGTGGCTAGGAAGACCAAAATTCAAGTGCAGTCGCACCAACAGAAATTTGCAGACTATCCACTTTCATGAGCTGAAGCTCATTTGGTCGGATATCTAAGAAAGGTTTAAGGAAATGTGGCTAAGAAAGGTGTCACCTCTGTGTCAGCACTGCCAGATACCATTAAATCTATTAATAAATTCTAATCTGTTTTAATTCAGTTGGGGTCTGAAGTTCCTTTGTTGAAGAATTGTCAGCAATAGAACGTCCTGGTAGACTGAATTTGAAGGTTTCTGAATCTGAAGGCTATAGCCATGTGACCATCTGCTGCAGCCAAAATAACAGTCTTGTGTAACCTTGAAGACTAACTAACTTATTGTTTGGTATCAGCTTTCGGGAGCCAAAGCCCACTTTTCCTTGGTTTCCTGCCTCTCCAGAAAATAATATGGGGGGATTGTCACTAGTGATAAGCCATTCTGTACTTAGATATGTGCCATCAAGTCCCAAACCAATGTATAGTGACCCCAGCAATGGACTTCCAGGGCAAGGGATAAAGCAGAGGTGGTTTGCCATTGTCTTCCTCTGCAAAGCCTTCCTTAGTGGTCTCCCATTCCAGCGCCCACCAACCCTGCTTGGCTTCTGAGATCTGACAAGAACAGGCTATACCATATCATTCCATAGCCCCAACAAGTCATTATTTGACCAAAATAATAAGGCTGTAAAGTGAAAAATCCTATCCATACAGTTTCAGGAATAAAAATGTTGTTCTGTTTATTTGACGCATGTCTGTGTTGTTTGACAAAACACTGCCCATGCCCTAAGCAAGTGGGGATTTACTTCTTAGCAGTGTGAGGTCTTGGGAAGTCTCTTGCCATGGGGATTATTAGGCAGAATTTATTTCATAAGAGGGAGGCACCACAGCAACAAGAATAAGCATTGATTTTGTGTTCAGTCAGAAACCACAAGGACTGAACGATGACTGTCTTAGAAGTTAACTGCTGTTGTTTTGGATTAGTACAAAATCCAATTTACACAGAGACTGGGAAACAGACAAGTGCATCAGAGGAACTGAATTTAAAATAATTTTTTAAAAACGTATCTAGTCCTGTTTGAGAAGATCTGATGTGAATTTGAGCATCCAGTACGTGCTACACGATCAAATTACAGATAAAGGGGCTTATATGTATGATCTTTGCAGTTTCTGTATTGGACATTTTTTCTCTAGATAATGTATAATTTTGCTGCTGAGGAACCTGAGAGTTTCCTCGCAAGCCAAACATATCAAATAGCACCACCAAGTGTCCAGTGCCCGGCACAGCTGTTCTGTCATCTATAACAACACACTATTCCGTTTATTGCAAATGAAAGTTCATGACTCATTCCAAACCCCAGTGCATCATATAGGAAGTATTTCCAGATAGGCAGCATTCAGGGATGCCTTAAAGACTGACAGTGTTTACTCCAGCATAAGCTTTCATAAATCAGAATTCATCAGATGCATTGGTAGCAGTTAAATTCTTACTTTTCACACAGCAATGGACTTAAAGTGTCTGCAGTGATGTTAGATATTCTGAACTTTAAGAGATATCATTAATACCACAGCTTCAATGATCATGTACCATGCCTCTTTCTGCCCCTTCAGTTCTGAAATACTGAGCTGATTCTCTAAATTCTCTAAATATATGAAATCCAAGAAGTATGGGAGGAAAGAGAGGTGGAGAGGTGTCCATATTAGTTGTATTGAGGTACACTGAGGTACATGAAAATGGCAACATATGAAAATGGCAGTGTATTGTTTTAACCTACTAAGCACCTCCTTGCTAACAAAACATAAACAGATGTCATGTTTACACTGACATTGTTTTCCTACCAACTTTTTCACAAAGTTAAAGACCTTATTTGACTAACCATGAGCCCATGGTTTGGTTCAATTAGCAGAAACAAAATCTGGGAGACAGTTACTTCAGAGCAAAGAGTTTACGGAGTCAAACCTGTCACATTGTCAGAGTTTCCAGGGCTTGAATGAGCAACCTCTGTGATCTTAACTGGGGTTTATCCTAATGAGTTACACAGAAAAGCGAAGTCTCTTTGTTGCTCAGACCAGCAACTACTGTCCTATCAGGCCGCATGAGAGTCATGGAAATGATGGAATATCACCTGATCTTTTCCAACGTCTTGGTGTAAAGAAGCTTACCCATTTGTCTGACTGACCCCCTTGCATCTTCTTTTTTTGGGCAGAACTGGGTGGTGATGCACTTCCCCACACCCCAGACTTACTGTTGAGAGCCAGTTTGATGTAGTGGTTAAGTGCATGGACTCTAATCTGGGAGAACTGGGTTTGATCCCCCACTCCTCCACTTGCAGCTGCTGGATGACCTTGGCCAAGCCATAGTTCTGTCAGAGCTGCTCTTGAAAGAGCAGTTTCTGTCAGAGCTCTCTCAGACCCACCTACTTCACAGGGTGTCTGTTGTGGGGAGGGGAAGGGAAAGGAGTTTGTAAGCTGCTCTGAGACTCCAAGTGAAGGGTGGGATATAAATCCAATCTCCTCTTCTTCTTCTAAAAGCATCAACCTCAGTGCACCTGATGAAGCGAGTTCTGAATCACAAGAACTTATTTTGTTAAGACTTTAAGGTCCACCAGACAAGTTTTAATTCATTAGGATAAATCCCTGCATCACATTCCTCACAAGTTCAAGACCCTCTAATATCTTATTTCATAGGAGGCCCATCCCAGCCTTTCTGGCACCTCAGGTGACATGTCCAGTCAGTTTAAATACATTCATGCTGTTACCAGTGTTATGTGCTGAAACCAAAATTGCCCTAACAGCCTAACCTTACACATTGGAAACAAGCTCAGCTCTGTTCAATAGGAGTTACTCTCAGGTAATAGCACTGCAGCCTTAGCAACTGACCTTAGGCTAAACAAATCTGAGAAATATATTGATTGCTGAAGCTGTTTACGAAGGTGAAAATTTTGGTTCTCATAAGTCAGAAGTGCTAAACTCTTCCATTTCCTGGGGTGTTTAGATTTGCTCAAAACTGGATAAAGTTCCCTCAGTGTAAACAGAGTAATATTTTCTAATACAACAGCCAAAAGAACCTGATTGTTACACATACAAAGGAAAAGATTCCAGTTTCAGTCGGTGCCATATAGTTTTTGAGTCTTTGACTAGGATCAGGGAGACCTGGGTTCAAGTCCTGTAGCTGCCATAGAAGCTCACTGGGTAACATTGAATCTGTTAACTTTTTCTCGGCCTAACCTACCTCACAGGGCTGTTGTGGTGAAGTTAAAATGGAGGAGGGGAGAATATGTTGTAAGCCACTTTAGATCCACGTTGGGAGAAAAACAATGCATAAATATCCAAACAAATAAATACATTTGAAATTTCATTTATTTCATCTATTAGACTTTGCAGTCCAATCTGCATTGGTCTTTCCTGCCGTTGTGCCACCGACCCCACCTCGTCTAACAAACTTCTGTCTGCATCTCATTCTGCATCTGCTCTTGTATTGCTTCATCTCAGCATCAGCTGTCTGCATCATTTTATTATTTATTTATTTATTTATCAGATTTTTACCCTGCCCTCCCGGCCAAGGCAGGCTCAGGGTGGCTTACATAAATATAATAACATGATAAAGTGCTAGTACGTAATTTCCTCATCATACGGTCAGCTCCTTGATCTTCTTCAGTTGTCCCGGGCGATCAGGTCAGACAGAAATTGGGAGGATCCAGGGGGATCAGGCTCTCTTGTCATAGGCTATCAGATGTCAGTAGTGGTGGCGGCTCCAAAGGCCTGGCGGAAGAGCTCCATTTTACAGGCCCTGCGGAACTGCAACAGGTCCCACAGGGCCCTGATGTCCTCCAGGAGCTCATTCCACCAGAGTGGAGCCGCCACCAAGAAAGCCCTGGCCCTAGTTGTCACCAGCCTGGCCTCCTTGATGTTTGGGAGGGCCAGCCGATTCTGCGTCCCCAATCGCAGCGCTCTCTGGGGAAGATATAGGGAAAGGTGGACCCTCCGATATGCAGGTTCCGTGGCCATAAAGGGCTTTAAAGGTAAGAACCAGCACCTTGAACCGAATTCGGTATGCTATAGGCAGCCAGTGCAGTGTCTTTAGCACAGGTTGGATGTGCTCCCATATAGGGAGTCTCATCAGCAACCTGGCTGTGGCATTCTGCACCAGCTGCAGCTTCCAGATTTGGGACAAGGGCAGCCCCATGTAGAGGGCATTACAGTAATCCAACCTCAAGGTGACCCTCACGTGGATCACTGTTGCCAAGTCATTGCGTTGGAGGAAAGGAACCAACTGCCTAATCAGCCTAAGATGATAAAACCTGGGTTTCCATTGTTAAGGAGACATCTAGGAACACTCCCAGACTCCCAACCTCCGGCGCTTGCACCAATGGCGCCCCATTGAAGGTCGGGAGTGGGATCCCTACCCCCAGACCGCTCTGGCTCAGGCACAGGACCTCTGTCTTCATCAGATTCAATTTCAGCCAGCTCAGCCTAAACCAACCAGCCACAGCTTCTAATGCCCGGTCTAGATCTTCCAGTTTGGAGTCAGACTGACCACCCAACAACAGATAGAGCTGAGTGTCATCTGCATACTGGTGACAACCCAGCCCATGCCTCTGGGCAATCTGGGTAAGAGGGCGCATATAGATGTTAAAAAGCACTGGAGACAACACTGCTCCTTGAGGCACTCCACATTCCAGTGGATGCCTTCAGGACAGCTGATCCCCTAGCACCACCCTTTGTCCCCGGCCTTGGAGAAAGGAAGCAAGCCACTGCAAGGCTAGTCCCTGGACTCCAATGTCGGCGAGGCGGTGGATCAGTAGCTGATGGTCGACCATGTCAAACGCAGCTGACAGGTCTAAGAGCAACAGTACTGCTGATCCGCCTCGATCCAGATCCCTTCAGAGGTTGTCTGTGAGGGCAACCAGTGCCATCTGTATCCTGTGATCCGGGTGAAAACCAGACTGGAAGGGGTCTAATATGGAAGCATCATCCAAAAGGCCCTGTAACTGAATCTCCACTGCCCTCTCTATTATCTTGCCCAAGTAGGGCAAGTTGGAAACCAGCGGATAGTTGGCCAATTCAGCCGGATCCAAAGATGGCTTTTTCAGGAGAGGGCGCACCAATGCTTCCTTAAGTGCCTCTGGGAACAGCTCCTCAACAAGGGACTTGTTGATAATTTTCCGCAAGGCACCTTCAAACCCCGCGTGGCCAGCTGTAATTAGCCACGAAGGGCATGGATCTAGGGAGCATGTGGTAGGGTGTACAGTTAGGAGCAATTTGGCAACTTCCTCAAGGCTGAGTGGGTTGGAATAACCCATAATGTGACTAGAAGACGTGCATGGCAACTCTGAGGTCACTACAGCATCTCACTGCATTATATGGATTTGGTTTTAAGGTGGTTTAATTGCTCCTCCCTGCCCTCTGAGCCGCTGTGAGTGATACGCAGACAACTGGAGACAACTGGGGCAGTCCCCAGAATGCCTTACCTGGCAACCGCCGGGTGTTTTGTGTTTTTTACCCAGTTCATTCCGTCTTTCCTGCCCCCCTCCGCCAGGTCACCCCCCTTTACTTTACTTTCTGTGGGGGGGGGGTCGCAGGTGCTGTTTCCCCCTGCAGCACAGCACAGTGCCCTGCCGGCTCCCCCGAGAGGCTGCTCCTCCCCCCTCTCTTGCACGCTCTCCCTAAACATGATGCAGATAACAAACTTTTATACTGAGCAAAATGGGAGGCAATGGAAGCCAGTGCCACAGCTGAAAGAAGCAGCATTACACGGCAGATACAGATTGGGCCATAGCCCGCTCTCCCCTGTGACCAGGCTGAAATATTTGAAATTCAAATACATGAAGCTGAGAGTAATGTAGCAAATTAATAAGACAGTGAACTACAGCTATTTATTCATTTACACATTTATTAAAACATTTGTACCTCACCTTTCACATAGGCTTACAAATGCAAATATTGAAAAAATACAGAATACAATAAAATTCTGCATGGCCCCTCCTGCGGCCTGTAGCCCCTTAAAAGCCTTAGCAAATAAAATGGCCTCACACTGCTTTCCAAACACCTCTAAAGATACCATCCCACCTCCTCAGGCAATCAGACATCAACGCATTGGGCTTACCATGAGGGTTTCTCCTCATTAGAGAAGATACCTTCCAGTCCACTAGCCGAGAACAATCCGGGGGGGGGTGGGGGAGAGAATCATAGTATTTCAAATTCAGGGCTCTTTTTGTAGAAAAAGCCCAGCAGGAACTCATTAGCATAATAGGCCACACCCAACAGCAGGAACTAATTAGCATATTGGGCCACACTCCTGACAGCACAGCTCATTAGCACATTAGGCCGCACCCACATATTACCAGAAGTGTGGTTATCCAGCCACACCCACCTTTTGCTTGTTATTCTGTTTACCTTGTTTGTTGTCAAAACCCAGGGCCTTTTTTTGTAGCAGGAACTCCTTTGCATGTTAGGCCACACACCCCTAATGTAGCCAATCCTAATGAGTTTCTGCTGTTGGGTGTGGCCTATTATGCTAATGAGTTCCTGCTGGGCGTGGCCAACTTGGGAGCCAGCTGGAACTCCGTTCCTGTGCGTTCCTGCCCAAAAATAGCCCTGCAAATGTTCAAAGTGTTTCATATATATTGCAACCCTTACAACAATCTAGTAAGGTAGATCAGTATTATGACCCTTATACTGTTGAAGGAAGGTTGAGTCACATAGAGAGGAGTAGCAGTTAAAAGTATCAAACTAGATCTGGGAAACCCAGGTTCAAATTCTGCCTCAACTATGCAGCTCTCTGAGTGATCTTGGGCCAGTCACGTTCTCTCAGCCTAACCTACCTCACAAGACTGCTATAAGGATAACATGGGCAAGGAAGAACCATGTACAGAAGAAGAAGAGGAGATTGGATTTATACCCCGCCTTCACTACCCAAAGAAGTCTCAGAGCAGTTTACAATCTCCTTTCCTTTCCCCTCCCCACAACAGACACCCTGTGAGGAAGGTGGGGCTGAGAGAGCTCTGAGAGAACTGCTCTTTTCAGAACAGCTCTGAAAGAACCTATGACTGACCCAAGGTCACACCAGCAGCTACAAGTGGAGGAGTAGGGAATCAAACCCAGTTCTCCCAGATTAGAGCCCAGGCTCCTAACCACTACACCAGACTGCCCCGAACTCCTTGGAGGAGGGGTAGGATAAAAATATTGTACAGAGAGAGAAAGACCCCTACATTGAATCAGGTGTCCATACCACTGTATCCTACTGAAATCAAGTTGACCAGTTATGCCATCCAAACCAACCGGGCTTATAAGAATATCAGTCTGCTCAGGTTGGCACTACAAAACTCTTTAAGCACAACAATTTGGTCTGAGATTTTTTTTTAAAGTATTATTATTATTATACAGTGTTCTGGTTTGAGCTTGTTAAGATTCTTGTCCTTTTCAGTGGTGGAGCAGCTGAGACATTCAGTTAAAACATCTTCAAAAATTAGAATCTATTGGGAATATTATGAAGGCTGCTTTCAAATGACAGGGCACTTGCATTTGTCGAATCACGTATATGTTGTAAGTTTTGCTAGTGTTCCCAAGAGATTAATACTTAAATTTCAGCAGGGACAGTCATTAACTTGATGCAATTGCTAATTAAACAGTTACCGATGAGTGTGGTCACCAGTACTTCATTGTGATAATAGTCTGCTGAGAAGATAAAGACAAGATTTTTTTCACCATACTTTCAGTTTTGAATATGACCTTAGACTCTAACTGCAAATTGATCTGCAATCCGAGAAAGATGGTTTTAACTGTTCAAAAACAAAAACAAAAAAAACCAATACAATAAATCAAACCCTACACCAAAGGATAAATGGACACAAATTTGACATTAAGAATCACAAAACTGAGAAACCTGTAGGAGAACATTTCAACCTCTGAGGGCACTCAGGGGAGGACCTCAAAGTAGCTGTTTTATTGCAAAGGAATTTCAGAAACAGACTGGAATGGGAGACTGCTGAATTACAAGTTATTATAACACTCAGAATGGAACCCCCAGGTCTTAACAGAGATATAGGCTTCTTATCTCACTACACATGCAAAGTCACTCAGTTCTCGCCTATACCCAGAATTAAACTTTGTTGGTCTTAAAGGTCCCACTGGACTCAAACTTAGTTCTCACATTTGTTGTTAACTCTTTTGTCATCTGTATGCCAATTTGCTGCTTTGCACAGGTCTTACCAACTGCATTACTCCAATCTTAACTGTATTTATTCCTCAGTTACTTATGCATCTTGACTCTAATTAGCCCTTCCTGGCAACTAATTCCCCCTCTCTGCCTGTATGTAACATTTGAGGAAATCTGTTTCAATTTTTCTGAAGAAGTGTATGTATACATATTCTAAGTATCTCAGTTCTTCCTTAGACCCAGAACTGAACTTTGTTGGTCTTGGAGATGCCACTGGACTCAAACTTAGTTTCCACATCTGTTTGTTAAGTCTTGTATTTGTATGCTAATTTACTGCTATTCACAGATCTTACCAACTGCTTTAATCCAATCTTCCAATCTCAGCTATAATCCCCCAGTTACTTATGCATCTTGACTCTAAGTAGCCCTTCCTGGCAACTAACACCCCCCCCCACCTATATATAACGGTTGAGGAAGTCCTGTTTCACTGAAGAAGTGTGTATGCACATGAAAGCTTATGCCTTGAATAAAACTTCGTTGATCTCAAAGGTGCCACTGGACGACTTTGTTTTTCTTTAGCATGTAATTTGTCAGCTGATTGACCATGGTTGGAAAAGCTCCCAAAGCAAAATGTTTAAGGAATGTCTTTATAACAACAACTAGCAGTAAAGCCCGTTGTGAAAGCAATACAACGAGATCTAGAAAGAGGCTCTGGGGCAGTGCTCTGGCTTTGGGCAAACAGTGTCAATTTGCTGTGGTGACCTCAGCAGGGTATAATGACAGAGTCCACTGTTTTCTCCAGAGGAACTGATCTCTGCTACCTGAAGAGCAGTTGTAATTGTGAGTAATCTGTAGCCCTCACCTGGAGATTGGCAGCAATTGTTACCCAGGACAAAATGGCTGGTTTGGAGGGTGGAGTCTATGGCATTCTACCTGTCTGAGGTCCCACCCCTCTGCAAACCCCACCCTCTCCAGGCTCCACCCCTCAAATCCCCAGGAATTTGTCAGCATGTAGTTGGCAACCCCATCTCCTTCCCAGCTAGCCACCAACCTACCATTATCTGCCCCTTTGACTTCAGCTGACTTCTGCCCTCCCTTCTGCAGAGCAGTTGTAATTCTGAGTGCTCTCCAGCCCTCACCTGGAGATTGGCAACAATGGTTCCCTATGTGGGACTGACTGGTTTGGAGGGTGGAGTCTATGGCAGTGTACCTGTCTGAGGTCCCACCCCTCCTCAAACCTCACCCTCTTCAGGCTCCATCCCTCAAATCTCCAGGAATTTCCCATCTGGAGTTGGCAACCCTATCAGGATTGGCCCCAATGTGTTTTCTCCCAAAGGCCAAAGTAGGTGACAGGACCAAGCTTAGTTGCCTACCAACAGGCACTGAGGGGAATGTAGGGTTGCCAGCTCTAAGGAGGGAAATACCTGGAGGTTTGGGGGGTGGATTCTGTAGAGGGCCGGGCGACGGAGGCATCGGCCTTCTGTCGCCCGCCTTGCCCCCCCAATCTCGGCCATACCATACTAGTAGCCAGTAGTAATGGGAGAATTGATTCCGAGAGCTGTTGAACCATGAAGCTCACTGATGGCTGTTAGTAGTTCCTTATCTTTTGATTTTAATATAACTCACTCATTCTGAGATAATTCACATGTGAATATAAATCAATTAAAACTCACTTTATGTTTTTTGTTATATGTGTTTAGCAGTCAAACCACTGAACCCCACTAAATTTCTAAAGATTTGTGAAAGAAACACTTAGTGCTACACAAAAGTAAAGAACGATTGTGTGGGTAGTTTGTACTCACGCAGTGGTGGTTTGCACATCATGCCAGCTTTTGCTAAAGTTCTGTTTCAGTTCATTCATCAAGTTGATACCAAGTTTTTGTTTTATTTCCACAAGATGCTTCTCTTTGGCTACTAACACTTGTCGTAAAGTTGAGATTTCATCTTCTAGCTGAAGAGAATTAAACAACAGCAGCATTATTTTCAAGCATTAGTTTAGTATCAGATGTAATAACAAGTTAGTTTGGGGGATCCTAGATTTGTATGTTGCATCAGGCTTCCTCCCTGTTCCCCTTATACACAAATTGAAAACTCACTGCTTTCATGGCAACCCAAGATTAAATTGTGACTTGAAATCTTGGTTTGCAGAAAAGAGAACCAACTCCATCCCACCTTTTTCTTACTTTCATCTTGTTCTCATCCTTGCATCCTCCTTTCTCAAACTTCCATTTCCCTTCTCTTTATCATCCTTGGTGTTTTGCCATATTGCTACAGTACAAATTGCCACTAACAGGAAACACTACAGCATGTAGAAAGCTGTCTCACAATACAGCAAAATACTGCAGCATATATTTCACTGCTATTTATTTTTGGAGAGCCTAGATTAATATTCTAAAATATCCAGGAAGTTTCCAACCTGGAGTTGGCAACCCTATGTCCTGGAGTTCGAACCTGGAGTTGGCAACCATCAGCCAACGTTTATCTGCCTGTCTGTCTTTACAACCCCCCCCCCCACACACACACACAC
>NW_015171553.1:461859-463483 GCF_001447785.1 Gekko japonicus
CACACACACACACACAGCCTCTGCCTAGGGAGACGCTGACATCATTCTCCTCTCCCAACTGAAAATTCCAACTGCCTTGGGGGGGTGAGTTTGAGGTGTGGAATGGAGTGTAGTCCAATCAGCTTCCATATGTAAATGACCTTGGAACGCTGGCCGGGACTGCACAAAGCAGCCAATGAACCCAGCCAGTGTCTTCCGAGTGGCAGTTTTTTCGGCCTAACACTAAAGGGGCCAATTTTAGAATTCTGGCACCCAAAACTCTTTTATAATAAGGGAGAGGTGCCTTTTAAAGATGTTTGTTCCACCCAAATATTCAGCCCAAACTCATGGCATTCTGGTTGTTATCAGGAACGGAAAAATAACAATGCAGTATGTTGCATGTTACTCAAAACAAGAGCCTGGGACTGTGAACAGGACCAGGGTGTGTGGGAATTATTAGAGTGAAGTCAGAAGATTTATCTGCAAAGCACAATGAAACGATCCAGTTAAAAGACCCAATCACCCTGAATGAAGACCACTCCCAATTGGCAAAGGGAGGAGGAGCCTTCAAAGGCCCAGAATTCGAAGAGAGTCACAGTCTCTCCACTGGCCAAATCATTTGGACTATGTTATGTATTAAGTTCTGTGTTGAGCTTGAGTTCTGGACAAGATTGTAAGTCCACCAATCAGAGCGGCACAATGTTATGGAGGGAAGCACTCTGATTGCACCTTATCTGTAAATAGTGATTGGTTGTTATATGACATGTGGGCTACCTAAGCCCAGACTGTTTAAAAGACAGCCTGTTGCTCTATGTGTTTGTCTCGTTCTTGATTTCTTCTGACTTGTAAATAAAAGCTGATTCACTGTTCACAAGCTGTGCTGAGTCTCGTATTCAACATAGATTTCATTTCTTCCGTAGAATACAATGCAAGAGAGTCTGTTATTCATATTTGCATCTGAGGCTGGATTAGTTTTCTGAAATCTTGAACACTACAAGCTTGGCAAGATATTCTTTGTTTCTTCAATTTAAAGTTGCCTGATGTATCATTTTCTTTTGGAAGGCTGTTTAAGAAACTGATTGGATAATATCTGAATTGTCTTCAAGTTAAGGGATACAAAAAAGAAACTAGTCATCTTTGGGGCACAAATTTGCATTTCACTGCTTGGTCACTAATAAAGTAGTGTAGTATTAGAAAACTTCAGTGTAATTAAAATAGTACAGAGTCCTTCTGAATTCAAATTCAAATACTTGAAGAGAATATTTAATCCAATTTGGCTGTTATTTGTCCTTCAGTTCTAAACAACTTTTTTCAAGGACATGGTGCTTCAGATTATTGTTTTTAGAGCAGTAAGTAGACCAACTGTATTTTTTGCTGAAGGAATGCAGACCCACCCAAAAAAATCTGAAAATGTGATATCCATGCAACAATGACAAAAACTGCAAAAAGAAATCTGTTGAGAACTGTGATTTTACTTTGAGCTTGCAAATCCATTTTGGTGTTGTAAATTCTTCAAAGGTGTTCTGCTCTAGTGCAGGAGCACTTGTGTGAGTTTTATTTTAGTTTATTGTTTTTCTATCACCATTTCACAAAGCATTTGGTTGTTTTTCTTGTGCATATTTACTAGGAATAAGGCCCATTGTGG
>NW_015171554.1:0-6744 GCF_001447785.1 Gekko japonicus
CCCCTGCCCAGGCTTGCAAAAAAATATGAAACTGTCCAGGGCTAGCATCCCCAAACCTGTCCTCACCCATGAGAAGAGGGAGACCCAGAACCTTGTTGGGGAAGCCAATGGAAAAAGGTCACAGAAGCTTGGCACAATGCCATGGGAAATGCCTCACTATCACGACTGGAGAAGATCAGCAACCAGGGAGGTGGCAGCACGTAAGGTGAGGCTGCCTGAGGTGACCACGAAGAGGTGGACACCAGAGGAAGCCATGGAAAGAGCCGCATAGTGGCAGGCAGGACCTCCACCAAGGATCCAGTGTAGGAGTCCAAGGGCCAACCAGCCACCAGTACCCAAGGAGCAGCATGAGCCACATGAGGTGGCGAAGATGGTAGAAGTGTGCAGGAGCCCCCTGCAAGTCATGGGAGCAAGAAAGGCTCTACCGCAGGAGAGGAAACAGGCAGCAGTGGCTTCAATAGGCCGGTAGAGGCCAGGAATGCTGCCCTTTAAGGCAAACCCAGGCCCAGGGGGAGGGGCAGAAGAACTGGGAGCCCAAGCTGGCAGCCCATTGGGAGGCCTTAGATAGAGGAGTGACTGTTGAGGTTGGAGGAAGAAAGCAAGAAGTGGTACTACAGGGACTGTGGAAGGGAGCAGCCAGTGCATGCATGGGTGAGGCAGCGAGGAAGAGAGAAGATGGCAGGGAAGGAAGAAGTAGGAGCAAGGGAGAGGAGGCAGCAGGTTGGCAGCAAGAAGCAGCAGGAGGAAGCAGGAAACAGCAGAAGGAGAGGAGGAAGTGCTGCTCTGCGTATAAGCCGAGCAGCAGAGGTGGAGGCGCTACAGGTGGCCCCCTCCTCTCCACTTGCTGTGGATCCAATCCAAACTGGGGCAGTGCATACAAGGGAATTTAGTTGGGGGCATGGGACTCCCAAGGCATGTCTGTTAACAGGACCCATGGTAAACACATGAAGACAGAGCAGTCAGATCCACTCCTGAATGTTACGCTTCTTCAGATCCTAACATTTTACTATCAATTAGGTCCAGGCCCGCAGCTACAGTGGGGCTATTCAGGGCTCCACCCTCTTTCTTAAAGGGCCAGCCCCACAAGATTTCCTCCTGAAATTAAAAAAACCTTTTTTTTTTAACATTTTGAAACTTTTTTTAAAAGGTGTGCGTCCCTATGCCTTGCCACAGCCAAAGAGACCGGAGAATCATTGGTCCGAACATTTTCCTTCACTCTCACCTTTCCAACGCTTGCTGGACCTGGTAAGGGATCTCATTGCTTTAGGGAGGGGGAAGGGTAGGGGGTGTTTTTGCAATTCATTTATGTCTGTGGCTGTTGTGGGGGGGGGTGTTAGTGGGAGGATGGCTCTTGCTGGACCTGGTAAAGGATTTCACTGCTTTAGGGAGGGAGTGGGTGGGGGAGCGTCTCTGCATTTCATTTATGTTTGTGGCTGTTGTGGGGGGTGTTACACAGTGTTAGTGGGAGGATGGCAGGACAGAAACCCTGAGTGGTCCCCCCCCCCCCATGTCATAGTTTCCTTAAGTGTCCTTGAGCGGTGGAATGTTTCCCTTAATTTAAAAACTGGGCCTTGGAAACAGACAGAAAAATAATGGCAGCCCCACCAGAAAACGTTTTGCCCCACAAGCCACAAAATCCTGGCTACGGGCCTGATTAGGTCACTGTCATTTAAGAGAAGAGGTAGAGGTTACTGAACAAGCACCAGCACAGCAGAATTAATGTCCTGTGGAAACCAAAAGCACACTAGGAAAGCACTGCTGGGCGCCTGTTTGGGGTCACAACTGCACAATTCCCTTCTGTTAAATATACAGGAATAAGACTAAAATAAACCCTTGCTATAATAAAGGGCTCAGAGTCCTCATATGTAATTAAGCATTCTAATTTCTGTTAATAACCTTGATCGATTCATTATATGGGTGGTGTGAGGCAATCCCCACAGGATTTACCTATAAACTTCACCTAACTCTCAGACTTGAGTCACTCTTGCATTACAAGTCAAAACATCTGTCTACTGCAACCAGCTAGGCAGCCAGCCAATAACCACAGCACCTCTAGGAATTAACCGGTAAGTCCAGAGAAGCGGAAAAATGAAAAGGCTGTCCTGTAAGCGTTGGTACGCTTGAATGCTGTTTCCAAGATGCCCCACAAGCACAGAGATGCCAACCTAGGAGGTTCAGTCTACCATGTATTGCAAATACCAGCATCCTCAAAATGCCTCTACCCCATATTCTTGAGGCAGGCCTCCAACATCTTACCCATCAAGAGAAATGCCGTCTACCAGCTATGTATGGTGACCCACTAAGGGCTCAATAATCTTCCTAATAGTGCAGCATCCTGGAACTGCAAAAACAAAGAGGACAGCCAAACAAGAAGCAGACCACAATACAATAGGGATGCCGAGAACCTTGGACCAAAAACCCTCATCTGGTGAACATACTGTTTTCAACAGCTGTGGTCACATATCAGGTCTCCTCATCTCATTGCCAAGCAGCATGCCGAACAGCTTTTTGGCTGCACAGTAGCTGTGGTTGCTAACTTTTGGGTGTTTTTTTTAATGATTTGCACCCTTCTCTGGTGCTTGCACAGTAAGGGCAATCAATCTTCAATCAAGCTTTCCCTAAGGTCACTGTTGGTTCATGTCATTAAACTACATAGATGACACTCGAATCTGTCTATACTTGCACAAGCACAAAATGCTGCCAATCCAAAATGATGAGCAGCCATCAACTTTGTTAAAAACAGACTTAGAAAAATTTCAAATGGCAAGACCTTTCTAAAAAAAAATACACAACTTATCTATAAATCACTGTTCAAGTGACTGGTTCACTTCTTAGTTAAACGGTTGTGGCATGACCTGCAATAATGAAAACTCTGTGTGGAGGAAACTACAAATCCCATGAGCTGTGCAAGAACACGCGTGCCCGAAATGCTGCCAACTGTAGTGTACTGTTTGAAATACATGAAAAGTAACCCGCTGAACAGGCTCAAAGTGCTCATGAACAGTTGAACTGCCTGATGAATGAGTCAATGAATTATTTATTATGGTCAAGGACCAGCACAAAAATAGATACTGTACCAGAAATATTTACATAAAAAACTGCTAGAACTGCCTGATGAAAGATCTGCTCCCTGATCACAATAAGTCAGTATAATGTGACCCCCCCGTCTCCCCCTTTCTGGCTACGTACAATGTAGGACTGTTTTAAGAAGCAGCAACAGCAAATTAAATAGCATATAAACTAACAATTCACTTGTTTTATTCATAAACATAATGATGTTTTCATTTAAGAAAGTTCAGAGACTTAATACACAAAAGATCAACAATCCTCCCAAGAATCTTGTACAATAAACCATCTCATTAGCCTCATACTGCAGATGAGGCACTGAAGCTTTTAAGATGAGCCTCAATGCTTAAGGAAGTAAGTTTATGGCTGAGGTGAGACTAAGATGAGCACAGGGATGTACTGCTAAAGCAACAAAAGAACAACAAGCACCTCCACAGCACGCTGTCCTTGCGTAATCAAATAATCCTTTTGTCTCATAGGGAAAAACAACAACAACAACATTTGAACTTCCTATAAAGTACAGTAAATTGGTTGATTCTACAAAATACAATAAACAGAAAGTAAAAATTACAAATCACATTCTTTAATGTTTAACACTAAGGGCTGGCAACCTTTCTGGACCAAGTCCCAGGGAAAAATGCAGCCACTACCAACCCCCGTGAAGATGCTGGTGCGTGCCAGCAAACAAAAGGATAGGAGGGAAATGAGGGTTGTACTTAGTCAGACACGCCTGAAGCCAGCCAAGCCCCAGCAGCTCTGCCAGCATCTCAGGGATTCCCCTTGGACTCTGACGGTGCCTGTGCAGATCTGAGAGGCGATGATGGGCATGATGCCTGCTATTCTCCCACACTGCTGGACCCGGCAGTGCTGCCAGTGCCTTGGTTACTTGGGCAGAGATCTGGGCCCCGGGGGGGGGGGCAACCAAAATGGTCTGGGGTACCACTGCTGGCCCATGAGCTGGGGGGGTTGCCAAACCCAGGCTAACAGATTACCTTCCTTCCAACCTCATCTTTATTTCCCACTGATGAAAAATAGCAAAAAAAACCCCAGCAAAAAATGCAAATAAAGAATCAAAGATTACCACTGCTCCTTTATTGCTGTGCGTGTCCATTAAACATTCCAAAGAACCTAAACAATACTAAAACTAAAACATACTGTTTATAGGAGAGAGAATAAGGAATGTATCAAAAAGTATCATCATAACAAAGATGTGCCAAAAAGATTTTGATGTGAATACTTGCATCTTTTAAAGGTGCATGATATTGCCAGCAGTATATTAGTGTATTTATAACTTGCACACCTGGGAACTGGGATTTTCTTGACTCTTATCGCAGACAAAAACGTGTTCTTGATCACTGTATACTGTAAGATACGTACACGGGGTGACAGCAATAGATGTCCCCTCCCACAGGCATAATGCAATGCATACTGTTCCTGTATCTTTGCTTGCACCTTTCATCAGCACTGCAAATGTCTGGGACTTCTTCCCTATGCAGTGTGCTAGTTTAGGAAGTTTGTTACTGGAATGAGAAGGTATTCCCTTATTTTTCACAGACACACGAGGTTCAAATCTCATGACGATAATCTAATACAACCTGCTATTCTACCACTGGAAAAACGCAACACAAGCAACCTTAAAAATAGTTAGGGGGCTTGTTAAAAATCTTGCTGTGAATGATATCCCATTGCCACTTGTACTTCCTGAAGACAGTTGAGGCTGGTAAGAATTCAAAAATACAACAAACAAAAAGAGTAAAGCTGGCAATGCAACTCTACCAGGTTAATTTCTTGTAACTGCAAAAGGTATTGCTGGAATTGTAAAAAAAAATTCTGAAAAGTATGGCAAAATCATAAGCATTACAGCAGCACAATTACAAATAGCATTCCTTTCTAACAAAAAAAAGTCTACCAGTATGCAATGGGATTTTTCAATTCTGCCTCTCAACAAGGCTAAATGACAACTACCGCCCAAGATAAAGACAAAAGCTGCACTTTGGGTATACAGCTCTTCACAGTGACCAAGATGTGCAATTCAGAAAGAGCAGCTCAATTTGTTTTCAGGAAAGCTCGACAACCCAGCAGTATCAGCAGCTATGAGAAGAGTTATACTCTCTTTAAAAAAGGAGATTAGTTCAGATTTCTTTCACTGTAATGAACCTTGTAGGAACCAGTTACTCTGCATCGATTTCAAAGATAAAGCTGTGAGGTCATTCAAAAGGCTAAACAAACAGTTTCATAGAACCATTTCTGCTCATTCACTCATTAGCCCAAGCAAGGAATGAAAAATGCTGTCAATCGTGACAAGCAAAGAAGTGACTTCAAAAGTCAGGAAAAGATGTTCCATCAGCTAAAGCATTTCAGTGCAATAACACTGGTCAAGCTTTACACACAGCTCCTCCTAAGCCTCAATTAAAAAATAAATAGTACTTCACAGTATCACGGATACGACTGGGGAATGATAAAAGATACAATTTGCATATTCATTATAGAATTAGCTTCTGCAAATCATTTGCTCTATTAGCCAATAATCTGAACTATTCCTACAGCATACAACCATGAAGCCCCACATGGCGTCCATCCCCACAACCCAACTGGAGCATGAGGAAACAGGGCTGAGAAGATCTGGGCAGAGATCATCAAGTGGCAGAGAAGATGGCATTATTGTTTCACCGTGTGCCCGTCTAGCAACTAAACACAATGCCCACCATTCAACATCTCTGGCATCTGGAGGAGCTACAGAGTGACATGAAGCCACCACCAGCTATGGTCACTTCTGAGAGGACAATTTTGTACAGAATAACCGGACATTCCTGAGGAGTGTTGGCGCCCTCTGAAATGTTCACATTAGCAGACCCATATTTTTAAAGGTTCCTACAAGGTTCATTACAGTGAACTTTTAAAAAAAATATATATAAAGTACTTATATAAATCTTGATCACCCATTGTCATCAAAATGAAAGGGTCAGTTGGAGGTAATTAGATGTGATAACAGAAACCCCTCAGATCTCCTAGAGACTGAGCTACATAACTGCTAGGGCAAAGAGCAAATACAATGCAAACTAACTACTACTGTGAAGCAAACCCAGACTGTAACACCTTTTGCCACACCTCCAGCAGAAGCAGTGGGCCGGCAACTATCAGAACACACAGCCTACATTCTCTGATGAAGCAAAGAGGTTCTGTGAACAAGGCATTGGTAGATTGGTTGCATGCACGTTACTACAGCAGTCTGTAGGGCATGCAGCAACAAGACAGGCTCATGTACCATGCAACTGTGTAGAAAGGGGCCTGGCCCGTCTTAGCCATGCAGTACTGAGTGACAATAAGCTCAGCCTGCTAAAATTCCCACTCCTATGCCAAACTCACAGAATCAGTAAAGCGGCACCTTTCTCGGGTCCAGTCAATGCACACAAAGTATGCAAGCTTTCATGTTGCACAGAACACTTCTCCTATACAGCAATTAAAAGATTTAAAAGACACACTCATTGCCCTAAGAATCCACCAGAAAGCTATAATTGCATTGTGCATCTGTACTGATACACAAAGCTACCAAATATTTTCTTTTCCACCAGAATTTCAAAAAAGCAATAGAAAACCCAACAAAGGCCCTGGACTCACACAGGTCCTGGTCACACAGGCCCCTAGGAGCATGGAGACCAGCGCGGGAGGCCGCGGGGG
>NW_015171554.1:7194-15910 GCF_001447785.1 Gekko japonicus
AAAAGCCACTAATTTTTTTAAAAGGAAATAAATCAGAACACCCATGCCTGCATCCCGCACACAAAGTCAGAAAACAATAAAGGACACCTCGCTGAAAGGGGTGGGTGGGTGAGAGTGTGCGTGTGCATCGTTGTTGTGACAGGTCCGGGTGGGTGTGTGCAGGCAGCCCGCTAGCCGGGGCGGAGCGCTGCGCGTTTGCAGAGGATGGGGGGGAAGAAAAAGGCGGGAAGGGGGGAAAGAGGCGCACGGGGCCGGGCGCTCGCGGCTTACCTTGAGCAGGGCGCTGCGGCTGGCGGCGGCGAGTTCCCGCAGGCTGGCGGCGGCTGAGGCGGCCGCGGCGGCGGCGGCTGTGCTAGGCGAGCCGGTGGGTGCAGCCGCAGGCGCCGCGGGGGGACAGCCCGGCGGAGCCGCCCCGCCGGTGTGGCTGCTCGGGGTCCCCCCGTTGCCCTGGGCGGTGGGGCTGCCGCTGCCGCTGCCCGGGGCACCGTTGTTGCCGCCGCCGCCGCCTCCCGCCCCGCCGCGGGGTCTCTGCCGGATGCCGTCCAGGAGGCGGACGAGGAGGATGTTGGCGGGCAGCTCGTCCACGCCGCAGCCGACCAGGATGCGGCACTCGGGGCAGCGCAGCTCGTGGCGGGAGCTGACGATGCTCTCCAGGCAGCGGCGGCAGAAGGTGTGCTGGCACGGGAGGACCTTGGCCGTCGTGTCCAGGCGCTCCAAGCAGACGGAGCACTCCAGCAGGTCCAGCAGCGACGACTCGTCCATGCTGCCTCCGGCGGCGGCGGCGGCGGCGGCGGCAGCGACTGGGGGTCCCTCGCCGTTGCCCCCGCCGCCTCCGCCTCCAGCAGCAGCCGCTTGCCGCCTCCGCCTCTCCTCAGCGGCCCGCTTCTCGGCGGCGGCGGCGGCCTTGGAGGAGCACAGCCAGGACGCCCCTAGGAGCATGGAGACCAGCGCGGGAGGCCGCGGAAGAGGCGGCGGCACATGGCAGCTGAAGCGAACCCAGCCCGCCTAGGGCCTGTCAGCCAGAGCCGCCGACCGGAGGGCGGGGACTCCGGGAGACCTGGCGTGGGGGGGGGGCCCTTCTCCTCCTCCTCCTCCTCCCTACTGCCTCAGCCCGCCTCCTCCCTCCGCAGCCGAGGGCGAAAGAAAGAATTCCTCCGAGCGGCGGAACAGGAATAATCCCCCCGGGTCCTGCCGGGGGCCCTCCGAGGAGAGACGCCGGCGGTCTCCCCGAGCGAAGTTCAGGCGCTGCCTGCGAGGGGGAGGCCGCCCGGAGGCACCTGTTTCTTCTTCCCCCGCCTCTCTCGGCTTCTTCCGCGGCCCCTCCGTCAGCAAGCCAGACGGGGCACGGACGGCGCGCCCCGAGGGGAGAGCGCGCTGCGCTCAGTCAATAGGAGCGGGCGTCGACCCCGAGGGGAGCGGGGAAGGCTCCTGCTGCGCTTTGGTGGAGTCCGGCCGGGCGCTTCTTCGCGGCTTGGTGCGCAGACCTCCGGTGGCCCCCGTCCAGCTCCCTCGCTCCGTTCATAGCAGCCTTGCGAGACCCCGATGGCGTCAGCCTCCGTCCTCACTCGGGGTGCCCCACCGTAAGAATGGAAGGTCGGTATGGCCAGAGACCCGGCCGGAGGAGGGAGACGAGACGCGCAGTCACACGCGCACGCTTTGCACGGATCGCGGCGTCTTGGCTGAAGCCGCAGAAAGGCAAGGAGCTCAGCCAGCTCCGAAACGACACAAGTCCCGTGTTTCCTGGATCTGGGGAGGGGGCTTCGCCCCCTTCATGCCTGCGCCGTGGCTGGCCTGTCGTCGCACTCGTAATTAACCAGCCAGGCCCCGCCCTCTCCTCCTCCGGAGAGGGCTGGAGTGATTCCCCGGGGATCCGGCTACTGCCTATCGGAGGAGGCTGCACGGCGCAATTCGGTTAAGCGGCTCCCGAGAAAGACCAGAGAGAGCCCAAATGCGTCCGACGCAGGAGTTCCACCAGTATGCAGAAAGTGCCTCTGTTTCTCCAAGCACTGGTCCGCCACCCGATCCTCCTACTTGAGACTCCAACCAGCAGAAATCGGATCCAAAGAAACGAAGGTCAGCGAGAAAGCCCCAGTCTTAGTGCAACAGCTGAGATGCTGCGACACTGCGGAACCTTCCCCCAGCCATAAGCAGGAAGGGAGGGGGAGATGTTGTTTTCTCCTGTCCGACCCAGCGTCAGTGCAACGGAAATACGTACCCCTGAAGCAACCCGAGAAGATGGGGAAGTTTGCAGAAGTTTGCTCAGATTGGACAAGGGGGGGGAAATTCCTTACAGTGTGCTTCCCCCTAGTGGAGTTTATTCTAAACAGCATCTGGTTAACTCGCGGAGGGAAGGGTATTTCTATCCCCCCCCCGCAAACTGGTAGTGATGCAATTGGCGAGCTCTTTTTATCGATTAAAAATTAATGCCGATTTCGAACTGGTCCAGCCAAGCAGACCGTGGCGCTACATATTCCTGCAAACTGCATCGATCTAGTGAAAATAAAACGCACAGATTAGCAAGGCGGGCAGGCTAGATAACCTCGATCCCCCTACAAAGCCTGAACTCCTATTGAAATATTTGTTTCCGTTCTGTAGTTGTTTTTAAGGATATTATCCCCACTTATTCACTAAGGCAGAATCGGTTTACAAATTCACAATTTCTTTTTTAAGTGCTAAAAGCAACCAGTGGCAACAACCTATAAAACACGGTGGGCCCCTAATTAGACTAGAGACCGAAACAGCCCAATCGGTGCTCCGCAGAAAGCATGTTTTAAAATTATGACCGCTTGAGATTTCTTTCACGAGGGGCCTTTGTGACCTCTCCTTTCTGGCAGACTTAGAAGGCAAATTACTTTGCCCTTCTGCGGAGCACTTGCCAAGAAGAGCTGACAGGGACCACTGGGCCAACTTAAACTAGTGAAAGGGTTTATAAATGGTAAAATTTCTGAGCTCATGTGTTGTCTGAATAGCTAATATGCAACAAAATATATATTATTAAGACAAAGACCACATTGATTTTGTTTTTCTGTTACAGATGTTTGTTTTAGCTTCAGTCTTAAATCTTGTACTTGTCTAGCACACCTGTTTTTAGGCCAAGAAAAACACCAGCAGTTCAGTGGGTTAAATGCTCTCCTATCTATTAACATGAACCAGATTCAGAAATGATTGGACTAGTCCTAGCTGTCTTTCTTTTCTCTCTCTCTCCCCCCCCCCTAATTTTTTCCCATCGCATTCTCAGGGGAGACTGAGAAATGCTGATGTGACCCAGAGCTTACTTTTGTCTGTGCCAAAAGTTGGAGAGGGGTGGGGGGGGGAAGTCATGAGGATTTGTCAGTATGCAAAATCTGGAGCAAAAGGAGGCCAAAAAATGTGGAAGAGAGGGAAGTGTGGAAACAGGGAAGCAGCAGCCACTTATGGCAGCCCATAATTTATTTAGTAGCAAGATTAAAGACCTAATTCAAAGCTACCCTTTTCCTTTGTGTTAGTGCAGATCACTGATCTCCACCATCCTCTCCTCCTGAGCTTGAAAACATTTTGTGGTTTTTTCAGCCACCCTTCTGCTCCTCCCTTGGGTAACACTTTTAATCAGGGGTCTTGTTGTAGAAAAAGAGCTGCCGGAGCTCATTAGCATAACTCATTAGCATAACTTATTTGCATATGCCACGCCCCCTGACATCACCGGAAGTGACAGAAGGCCACACCCTCTGACATCACCGGAAGTGTGTCAGAAGGCTCGGCTACTTACCCTCCTGCTTCATCCTCATTCCCAAACGGAATGAGGATCGAAGCAGAGGGCGGGGTAAAGAAGGGGGCGGGGCTTCACCACGTGACCGCCCCGCCCCCTAGAGGTTCTCTTCCGGAGCTCCGTACCTGAGAGCTCCCCCCCGACTAGAGCCCTGCTTTTAATAAATCATCTGCTAATGACTCTGCATGTAGCAGTGGTCCCTCACAGTCTCCTTGTCTGCCTGTCCAATCGTAATCACAGAAAGACATTTGCTTTATCTAAGGAAGAGATTAAACGTGGAACTGAAGGAACATTAGGATCTTATCCTCAAGCGACTCTGCCAGAGCAAACTCTGGACATTTCAGTGTGGGTTCCTGCTTGAGCAGTCAGATGATCCTTTGTTGCTGAGTAATGTTCAGCAGTGCCCTTGCAGAAAGAGACCAAACCATCCAATAAGATAAACTATAAATAATACTGATGTACAGAGAAATGTGAAAGGCAAGCATCAAGGACTTTATACTACCTCAGTAAAACTGTCAGCCCCAGGCATAAGAATAGTACTGGAGAGCATTTATGGATGATGTGCTTTGGAAAGGAAAAAGAAAGAGCAACATAAGAACATAAGAGACGCCAATGTTGGATCAGGCCAAAGGCCCATACAGTCCAACACTCTGTGTCACACAGTGGCCAGAAATACCAGGTGCCATCAGGAGGTCCACCAGTGGGGCCAGGACATTAGAAGCCCTCCCACTGTTGACCCCCCCCCAAGCACCAAGAAGACAGAGTATCACTTGCCCCAGAGCCCCTATCTATACCTTGTGGCTAATAGCCACTGATGGACCTCTGCTCTATATGCTTATCTAATTCCCTTTTGAAGCCGTCCATGCTTGTGGCTGCCACCACCTCCTGTGGCACTGAATTCCATGTGTTAATCACTCTTTGGGTGAAGAAGCAAACACTGAAGAGAACCGTAAGAAAATATCGGGATCCTTTTACCTGCATTACAGATTCTTCAGAGCAACAAATATGCAAACTTTAGAACTTTGTTGGAGTCACTAAACCCAGTTTTGTTACACCTCTTTGCTGATAGAGTAAAGAACAAGAAGAAGAAAAGACTGGATTTATACCCTGCCCTTCACTACCCCAAGAAGTCTCAGAGCGGTTTACAATCCCTTCTTCCCCTCCCCACAACAGGCACCCTGTGGGGCTGAGAGAGCTCCTTCAAGAACTGCTCCTGAGAGAACTCTGAAAGAATTTATGACTGACCCAAGGTCACACCAGCAGTTGCATGTGGAGGAGTGGGGAATCAAACCCAGTTCTCCCAGATTAACACTCCTAACCACTACACCAAACTGGGTCTCTAGTATAATCCTATCACTGAATTGCACATGCTGGACATATGAAGGACTGCTACTAATCTCCTGTGCTGCTGCAGCTCCAAGTAAACAGCATTGTCAATGTAAATCAGCGTAAGGATTGCACAGACTACAAAGTGTTATAGGCAGATAATTAGGCATGTTAGAGGAAGAAACAAAGTGGCCAGCATGCCATCCTCCAGGGCTAAAGTTTCCCAAATTGAATTATGCACCCATTTGTGTAGATGGAGAGCCCAAGAAGTCTCTGCTCACAGTGACATGAAGCCAATCACAACATAGCACCAGCAGTATATAAGCCCCAGAAAGAGAGCATGATTCTTATTTCAAGAGGTGAGGTATGTACCTACTGTATAGCTGCTAGTGCGTAAGTCGAGACTTTGGAGAAAAATCGCTTTGCACAAACAGAAAAGGCTAACAACGTACTAAGAGAAGATGAGGAAACAAACGCTCAGATCTCTTCCGTAATGGCAGAGGGGCCTCCACCATATCACCCCACAAGGCCACAGTATCTGCATCTTGCCCGTAATGACCTTACACATAGATGAACACACTAAAAAGTCCTTCCAATTCACACATAACATGAATACATAGGAGCTGCCTTATACTGAGTCAGACCCAGGATTGAACCTGGGACCTTCTGCATGCTCTGCCACTGAAGCATGGGCCTTCCCACAGACAGACACAAGAAACCGGCAGTGGGACAAACAGCCCCCCACACTCCATTTTTTTTGCTGTTGAAGGAGGCTGGGATGGAAGGCCGCAGACACTCCTGCCTCCTCCCCATGCTCTGTAGTCAATCCCCCTCCCCATTTTATGTATATATGTGTGTGAGAGAGAGAGGGAGAGTATTCCGCGTGTATGTGTGTGTGCCTGGAAGTCTCATGGTTGATTTCTTGCGACCCCTACTGGGGCTTGGACATTTCAAAAAGGTGGCTTGATATTGCCTGCCTCTGCATCCCATCCCTGCTTGCCAGGGTCAGCCCAGGTTAGCTTCTGAGGTCAGATGAGATCGGGCTTGCCTGGGCTATCCAGGTCAGGGCTATTGGGAACAAAGTAATATTATAGAGGGGATACAAAAAAGAAAAAGAGGGATTATCTTGAAAAAGCCAACGTTGGATCCGGCGGAATTGGCCAGCTACCGACCGGTGTCCAATTTGCCCTATTTGGGCAAATTGATCGAGAGGGCGGTGGCGACACAGTTGCAGGGCTTCCTAGATGACACTTCCACCCTCGACCCATTTCAGTCCGGCTTTCGCCCTGGGCATGGAACAGAGACTGTACTGGTTGCCCTTACTGACGACCTCCGGAGACATCTGGATCGAGGCGGTGTGGCGGCACTGTTGTTGCTCGACCTGTCGGCCGCATTTGATACGGTCGACCACCAGTTGCTTGCCCACCGCCTTGCCGACGTGGGGATTCAGGGGCTTGCCCTTCAATGGCTTGTCTCTTTCCTCCAAGGTCGGGGACAGAGAGTGGAATTAGGGGAGCAGCGGTCCCGGAGGCACCCGCTTGAATGCGGGGTGCCTCAGGGGGCAGTTCTCTCCCCTATGCTCTTTAATATCTATATGCGCCCCCTCACCCAGATTGTCCGGAGGTATGGGCTTGGGTTGCCGGAGGCTGAGTGGCCAAGGTACATCAGGGGGCCACATCATCCTCCCTTTGCCCCAAGGGCAGGTGCAATATGGAGTGAGGTGTTTGTCACGCGGGATCCTTGGGCGTTTGCCCATTGTATTAAAGTGTCTTAAAATGTTTTATTGTGTTTTTATCACACTGTGTACCATGTTGTGTATTATGGTTCTGTAATGCCCCTTATACTGTAAGCCGCCCTGAGCCCGCGTGCGGGGAGGGCGGGGTATAAACAAAATTAAATAAATAAATAAATAAATTATATAACATAATTGTATCTATCAAGGATTATATATTACAGAGTATATAAAGCAGAAAATATTTCCCCAACATCCCCTTCATTGTAATTTTTAATATACAATGAAAATACAATGGTCCTTACTTCTGTTGGGGTACTTCTATATTCAACATTTTAAAATTCAAATTTCATAACTGATCTATTTTGCAACTACATTATTAATTTTATCCTTACTGCATATTCAGTGGTACATATTTCACCACTTCTACATACTTGCTATGTCTAATATCTCATTAAAAAAAGATATTCCTGCTCAAAATCCACTTCATTATACATTTATATTCAAGATGTTACATTTAAAACTTGTTCTCATTCTGCTTCTGCATTGCAATACGTTTATATACAATTTTAAACTGTTTCTTATTCAAAATCTGTCTCCTGCTTGCATAATACACACTCTACCTCAAATTTTGTAACTGATCTGTTTCTCAAATAGGTTGTTAGTTTTGCCATTACTGCATAGTTGGCAAGTTGATTTTCCCATTCTTCTAAGTTTGGACGGAAGTCTAATTTCCATTTTGCTGCTTAGATAATTCTATCTGCTGTCAAAAAAAAACCCAAACCCACACTATTTTGAAGGCAAGTCCAGGTCAGATGTGAAATGTGAGTTGGGTGGAAGAACCCCCAATCCAGTTCACATTTCACACATCGTGTCATTGGGACCATAGCTAGGCCGGTTCATGAACCTTAATGAGGTTTTAGAGTTTTCATTTTGTGACTGTGCTAAAGAGAAAGCAACAGATAGTTTGTCACTGCAATCTCCAGAATTAAAAACTGTTCACATCAGTTGCTACACAGCTACGTTTTATCCAGGGGTCTTGTTGTAGAAAAAGAGCTGCCGGAGCTCATTAGCATAACTCATTAGCATAACTTATTTGCATATGCCACGCCCCCTGACATCACCGGAAGTGACAGAAGGCCACACCCCCTGACATCACCGGAAGTGTGTCAGAAGGCCCGGCTACTTACCCTCCTGCTTCATCCTCATTCCCAAACGGAATGAGGATCGAAGCAGTTTTATCTCAGTGGCATAAATGCTTTGAATAAACCCTGTGGGTGGATACATATATATGTCTGATGTTGGAACAGGTCACCTGTGCCAGTTGCTCAGAAACCACTTACAGTCCGCAATGCCAATACAATAAAGACTTTGTAATTGAGGTAGAGGGGGGGGGACACACCCTAATCTCTCCAAGTTTGCAAAGTGGGTGGCCTGATTAGACTGTAGCGATTTCATTACTTGCGAGAAGAGCTGTACAAGCTAAGTAAGCTATAATTTACGGCCTCAGATTACTAAAAATTACTTCTTCTTTTTTTAGTACGGATATGAGGCTTCTTAAACTTGACATCGTTTAGGGTCTCAGCATGTCCTAATCTGGCCCTGCTTCTGAGGACCTTTTTTATACCATTGGCTGACTGTTATAATTGGGGCAGCAAACAGTACAAGTTTAAGATGGCCTTCTTTAAAAAATTGCAATTGATTGTTCACATCACTTTGAAAAATGAAATGGAAAATTTAACTTGCAGGGCCAAAGAGCTGGTGTCCAAGGGCCATTTGGACCTGGGTGGAGGGGGGGGGAACAAGGATAACTGGGGGGGGAGCTATCAAGCACCTTCCCATAGCTTGCCTCCATAAGGCTGGCCCAGCACGTGTGTGTGTGTGTGTGTGTGTGTGTGGTTGTGTGTGTGGAT
>NW_015171554.1:16049-25773 GCF_001447785.1 Gekko japonicus
TTTTTATCGCGTAACCTCCTCCTCCCCCCCCCCCCCCCCGAAATGGGGTAGCTTTTGTCAGGTGTTGGGACTGATTCCCTGGAATAATAGCATGCCGTCTGGGAAAACTGAACTGCAGTTAATTCAATATTACAGGTGAAGAAGAGAAGGAGGAGGAGATTGGATTTATACCCCACCCTTCACTCGGAGTCTCAGAGCAGCTTACAAACTCCTTTCCCTTCCCCTCCCCACAACAGACACTGTATGAAATATGTAGGGCTGATAGAGCTCTTTCAAGGACTGCTCTTTCAAGAACAGCTTTGACAGAACTATGGCTTGCCCAAGGTCACCCAGCAGCTGCAAGTGGAGGAGTGGGGAACCAAACCCAGTTCTCCCAGATTAGAGTCCGTGCACTTAACCACTACACCAAACTGGTAACTGATAAGGAACACAGTTATAGTAACAAACAGGAAAACCAGAATCTTCCCATTTGCAGACCCTATCCCAAAAGTCAAAAAGGCAACAAACTTTTGCAAATGAGATTATTTGCTGTTTCTGGAGAAGAAATTACTACAGAGGATAGAGGTTCTCTTCACCTAAGGTATTAATGCATGCTGATAGAACTTTATATTAATCCAACCATCTTCAAATATTCTATGAGGATTACCTCTAGCGTTTGGTCACTTGGTGAGCAGAGAAGACTTCTGGAAGACATGTGAGTATATTGGCTTGAATTTTTGTAAACATTCATAACAACATAGCTTCCTTAGTCTAACAGTACAAAGAACTCTATGCATTGACCTTTTGAATACACAGTTGTACTGAGATGGGGATTTAAAAGTTATAGAAAGTTCATAAGGCAGAAATGATAGAGGATAACAGGAAGTAAATAAACTGTGGCATAGTGATTTGGTGGGTACAGGGTTACTGAAAATAATGTTTTGTATAGACTGTTTTAGATGTGTTGTTTTATTGTTTTTATTGTTGTAAGCCGCCCTGAGCCGCTTCGGCGGGAGGGCGGGATAAAAATTAATTAATTAAATAAATAAATACTTGTCTTAAAGAGGACAATTATTCACCTGACAAAACACCTGGTGCCAGACTTCTCGAGTGCTAACTAATTAATTGTAAACTAATTAGGTAATGTGAGTAACAGAGTTCCTGGAAAGATGCTTGCAAATTTGGAACATCACCTCACATCTATCCACACATTATTTTAAAGGTGTGCATTATATCTAAGCTGAATTCTACATGTGTTTGTATTTCAGAATTAACACACAAGTAATAGGGATATAGCTGCTCTCTAGAATCAGCAGAAACTGAGAACTTCAAAACTGCATGTGTATTTGCCTATTGTATTCATTAGTTTTTATCCCTTTTTTAAAAAACTCCTTTTATTATTTTTGATCTCTTGATAGTACATATAATGCTTTAAAAACAGCAGCAACAGTTTTAGCTAACTTGTTCTACTGTTTGTGCAAAGAAATGCTTCCCCCCCCCCCGGGAGGTTTTTGCTGAGCAAAACCTCCCCTGTGCATTTTTTTCTCTGAGTAGAGGACAGGTAGGAAGAAGAGGAAGTCAGTTCAGTTGCTTCCCAGACATACATCAGCTCACCTTCATACAAATACTAATGGATCTCATAGGAGAGAATGGGTAGGTCAAGATCTCCCCCTTCCTCCAAGCAGAGAACAAAGACTTGGAGGAATAAGTATGCTAGAGAGTCTCCAGGAAAGAGATTTGACCCGATGTGACCTCATCAGTGGGTGGAGAAACAGATATGATAAACACTCCTTGCCGTAGGAAGGAAGGCTCTCGTTTCTTTGGGTGCTGAGTCCATGAGAGAATACAGACCTCTGTGCTTGCCTAAAGAGCTGGAGCAAGCGTCAAGGTAATAGAACCTCTGTATGGATTTGTAACTTCCTAAGCTTTAGGAGCCTGCCCTGTTTTAAGATCTGATAGGGCAGGTATAGAGAGAGGGGCAGAGGATTTGCATTTTACCAATTTCTTTTGGGATCCCTTGCTCAATATGATGCTGTGCTAAAAGTATGCTTGTAAACACTTTCTTTTTAATAAATACTTTATAACTTTGGATGCTGGTAGTGGTTCTCTGTACCACATAGACCTCCACCATCTCAGACACACTATTTTAAAAGGAGCACCAGGAGGAAGGAAGGCAGTTGGCAAGCAGCCATTCTTCCAGAAGTAAACTGTCCCTGTGGTGACCTGGCACTGTGCAGCAGGAGACACAGAGGCAAGGCCTCAGAACTTGGAAAGGGAAGCTGGGAGTCCTGCCCCTCCTAGCAGGTAGCCCCTTACAAAGGTCAGGTGGTGGCGGTGCATTGCTGGAGAGAGAGAAAAGCCTTTCCAGATGTTGAGAAAAACCTTGGGGGACAGGGTGGAAAAGGGCTTGCAGGCCAGAACAGGCCCATTCTGCCACAGTTTGGTTTCTGCTTTTTCTATGAACTGTCAAGTTCTATGGATATAACTCACTCAGGTTCATTATCATTATACCTCACACTGCAGGGGAAGTTTCTAGCTCTCTTGCACTGGAATAATGCCCCAGTAGGTGATACAAGAATGTAAGCACTCAGATATTCATCTTCTAAAAGTATTTGTTCAGTGTAGCCTGATAGGATGTTGGTTTCAGAAAACAAAAGATGTAAAGTTATAGTGATCCAATTAGAAATATCCAGTACCTCTACTGTATATCTTTGCTAAATACAAACTAGTATATTCTCTTTTCCCCCATATAAAGGCTGGTGGGACAACAACCACAATGCACAATTAGAAGACTGTTTTACTACAGAGCAATGATTAATGTCCAATTAAAATTTCTACTGCTCTCCAAAAACTGTAAAGTGCTATAAAGGCACTAAGCTTGATTACTATTCCTCAAAGCAGAAAAACAATTAAACATCTACAGGAATAAACAGCTGCTCTTAAAAACAAACCAGCTATCTTGGTCTTATTTCCCTATGCTAAATTGCCTTTAAGCAATCAGTCAAACTTATTACTTGCACTTAGATGTTGATCTTGACATTTTTAAAATTTTGACTGTACATCTGAACTCAGATTTAGAATTTTTTGCTTACTTGACATTCATTAAACAAGGTGTATGCGTACAGCATAGGTTTGGTTGCAATGCTTGTATCAAGTCCACATATTATCATTCAAACTATTTATTTATTTCATTTATACCCTATCTTTCTCTCCAATGGGGATACAAAGTTGCTTACATAATTCTCCTCCGTTTTATCTTCACAATAACCCTGTTACATAGATTAGGCTGACATCATGTGACTGTCCCATGGTCAACCAGTGAGCTTCCGTGGCATGAGTGGACATTTGAACCTGGGTCTTCCC
Organism: Gekko japonicus; assembly: GCF_001447785.1. Classification (NCBI taxonomy): domain Eukaryota; kingdom Metazoa; phylum Chordata; class Lepidosauria; order Squamata; family Gekkonidae; genus Gekko; species Gekko japonicus. Next base: position 19,392 of record NW_015171554.1, read on the forward strand.
AGATATTAGTCTGACACTTGTAACCACTACACCACACCAGTGGCGGACCTACATTTTTGGGACCCCGAAGCTTGAACTGTAATGGGGGGCCCTTCTCAACCAGCAACAATAGGGCAACAGGGCTGCAAGCCCACAAGAAAATTTTGAAATCTGACCAATTACAGGGACATTTTGAGGTTATATGAAACAGGTATTAGAGCATATTCTAAGGTCAGTATTAAGTATTTCAACCCATTGGCTTATGATTCTGTCACTAAAATAACCTTATTTTAATAACAAGCACTTTAAAAAAAACGCCATCAATTTTGTTGAAAAATTCACTCATTAAAAAAAAAACCAGTTGCTTCAGGGTCCCTCCAGGATTAGGGGCCCTGAAGCTTAAGCTTCATTGGTTTCATAGTAGATCTGCCCCTGCACCACACTGTGTGTGTGGTAAGTGTCACCAAGTCACCTCCGATTTATGGTGACCTATTAATTATGAATGAATATTGTCCAAAACACCCTATCGTTAACAGCCCTACTCAGGTCGGGTAGACTGAGAGCCGCACTGGCTCTGTGCAGTATACTGAGCGATTGAGGAAGACTGGCGAAGGATGACTGTAGACAGACGCTCACTGTATGGCACAAATTGTATGCCAACCAAAATACGCTACCAGCTCATTATCATGGCCATCTTGCCTTCTGCTGGGAAAACTGCACCCGTGCACCTATCCTATCCATTCTGATCCTCAGAAAGTTAAATCCAATTGTGCTCAGTGGCTCACTTCCAAATAAGTGCACATAATAAAATGAAACAGCGTCTGTAGATCAAATAGCACAGTAAGTATCTTCTGAGACACAATAACAGCGTCTGTAGATCAAATAGCACAGTATCTTCTGAGACACAACAGCAATAAGCATCCTGCCTGTGTTCTCTTGTTAATCTTCTGCAGAAGCTCAAAAGATGCCCCAAATGCAGAACTCTGTATTAGAATGGAAAACGCATTACTCATAAGACCTTTTATGCTCCAACGACCTGATAATATAGGTGCGCTGACATCACAAATCCAATTTTCTTTAGCCCAAGTCAGCAAGTTTCCAAGGTCCAGTGGATTTCAGACAATGTACTACTCAGGAAGCTTTTTGAGGTACATTTTCCCACTGGGTTGCAATTAATTTGCACAAGTTAGAAAACTGGAACATCTTAGGCATAGCACAAGGAACAGCAGATTGCTTAGACATAAATCTTTTCAACCAAACCAATTCTGGAGTTTAGAGTTCATTTCCTTATGTGTATGAGTGGGACCAGTGACTAAATCAAGGAACGATATGTAATAAATATTATCAACTTGGCAAACTTGTACAGATGCATCCTGTAATTCTATGAGCAAATACGCCTATTCAAGAAATAATCATTTGAGTGGGGCACACAGAATACATAGATAGTACAGATATAAGTTGCCCTGAGCTCCTTGGAGGAAAGCAGTGTGGAACTGAATAAATAAATGAAATGCTTTATACATATTTTCTAACCAATATAGTTCATCCATCGTAGAACCTTTTCCATCACAAAGAGAGTGAGGATGCATGGAAGGAGTGACAGATGGTACCATACGGGTACCTGTAAAATCTCTGACTGCTATTTCTTATAGCTGGAGCTAAGATATCTCCATCCACTATTCATCTAAAAGAACAGGAGCAAGGCAAAACGTAATCCCAAAGGCCATAGCCAGAGCATTTGATTTTCATACATTGCTGTTTTCCTGCATAAAGAATTCCTCCATGTTTGAAGATCTCCCTCAGAGAATGTGCTCAGTTATGTCTTCCAATAAGAAAGATAAATGAGTGGTATTCCCACATGTCACCATAAACAAAATGTGCAGAGGTGGCCTTGCCCAGCATCCTTACATTACAGAAGGGCAGCTTTCAGGAGATCCTGCACAGCTCAGAACCTGGAGCAGCAGCAGCCCTTCACTACGCGAGGGAGTCTCAGAGCATCTTACAATCTCCTTTCCTTTCCCTTCTCCACAACAGACACCCTGTGAGGTAGGTGGGGCTGAAAGAGCTCTTTCGAGAAATGCTCGTGAGAAAACAGCTCTAAAAGAACTTGTAATTGACCCAAGGTCACACCAGCAGCTGCACATGGAGGAGTGGGGAATCAAACCCGGTTCTCCCAGATTAGAGTTCGTGCACCTAACCACTACACCAAAGAATTCCAAGAGAAACAGGATGGAGAGGCATATATCACTGGGGGCAGCCCCAACAAACCAATTCTATGTCTAGCCTGTATCAAAAGATGAACATTGGAATGCTTCCAGGATGGGTTGGGTCTCTGGAGTAAGTTTACTGGGAGCACAGAGATCCCTTGTCATTTATGTTGTGCCAAGAAAGGTCATGCTAACGGATAAGGAGCGTTATTATGGTCTGTGACAAGCCAGGGGCTTTCTCTGGGGGTTTTCCTCTTCCAAGTGAGCTTTTGACCTAGCTTTCAACTGCTCATGTTTCCTTTCCTGTGTGTTAGCCTATCACAAAGGTGTTTGTGGAAGGGGATCTGAACCCTCGATACCAGGAATGTGGTAAGCCACTGTTTCCCATACAGTCTGTTGCCTTGGATTCTTCTCTTGTCCTGGTTTTTGGGGGGTTTTTTATAGGCAGGGTGGGGACAAGGTGAGATCATGGAAGTGTGCTGTTATCTGCGTACTTGATTGGCTCCATCCATACAAGTCTAACATGTGGGCATTGATGCCATGCCACCTTACTCTGTGACTGGTTGATCTCAGTGCCAGTGCTACCAGAGGTCATTTCGGGGGGGATCGCAGTTCCCCCGGGTGAGGTACCGCACCCCACTTCCGGCCATCCCGCTTCCAGCCCTCATTCAGCCAGGAGGAGGCAGGAGAAGAGGGAAGGTAGGTTGCTTCCTCCCTGCCTCTCCCCACCCCTGCCTGCCTGGGGCCAGGGAGGGCCTTTGCAGGGCTTCCTTGCACTCCTGCCGGCCTTGCAGGTCCACCACTGGGCCCCTCATGGGGCTCGGCAGTGGAGCTGCAAGGCCGGCGGTGGCGGCCGGGACCGTTGGGGGCGGGGTGTGTGGCCTTATGACACACTTCCGGTGATGTCAGGGGGTGTGGCATATGCTGATGAGTTATGCTAATGAGTTCCCCTAGCTCTTTTTCTACGAAACGACCCCTGAGTGCTACCCTAAGGAACTGACAGCACTGACTTCAGTGCTATTTCTACTCTTGGTACCATGGTTTTTCTTATTTTGTCATCTCTGCTGAGAGAGCCTAGGATACCACCTGGCTACAGCAGTACCATGCTGATGTTTACCTTAGGTTGCTTGAGGATTAGTGCTGCCTACGTGCATGACATTGCTTCCCATCTACTCAGTCCATACATTCATAAACACTTAATCGCCAAAGGTCCTATAAGCCTCCAGAGCCGACATTGAAACTGAACTCTATTCCATGAAAGCTTATGCCACAATAAATCTGTTCCTCTTTAGAAGATGCCACAAGATTCTATTTTTGTTTCTGTTGCACTAGACTGACACGCTGCAAAGAAAAGTCCTTCTGATGCGTGGTTTGTGTAGCTGGCAAGGGGAAAATTCAGTTTTATACACGATTCTGCTTTACTAGAACACAATTTTCAAAAAATCTTCAGGGCTCCCTAAAGCCCCACAGTTTCAAGAATGTTACAACCAACCTAGTAAAGAATGTCAGTGGAATTATTTAGATTATGAGTTATGTGAAAGGGAGATTAATAGGCATGTATGTGTGTTTGTTTAATTGATTTTATGCTTGCTTTGGCCTTCATCATGTCTGAGGTGCCTAGCAGAATGATCTGAGAATACTAATATAAAATATGTGAGGGAAATAAGCAGCTGTGGATTGAAGGGTGAAGCTGTCTCCAGACTCCTATAAAAAAACCTCATATTTTAACTGCAGGATTGTTTGCAATTTGGACTACTATGGCCATAGTAACCCTTGTTTGGTGACTTAGCAAGACACGCAAAGACGCAACATTGATTTTATGAATTCCCTATGGCAGAACAATGTTGTCATTTACTAAGTAAAACAGACTTCTTTCCTGTGGAGAAAAAAATCATAATTTGTATTTCTGTAATTAATACAGTTAATTTTTCCTCTGAAAAGTTATTTAAGTCACTACCAGTGGCAGAAAGAAGCAATTTTACAGGAAGCATAGGTAATATTTAGGTTATAAAAAGATCCTTAATCCTGATAATTTCCCCTTTTCATTGCTTGTACAATAAGACACTTATCACTTAGGGCAATTCAATTAGAGTAATAAACAGGCCCTGTTTTAATGAAAACCTATAGCAGAAGTGTTAGAATTGTATATATTAAGGCATTAAACATCTCCTTGCTCCTGTTTTAGCATCTAATGCTTTGTGCACCTCACATGTTATGCCCTGTTTGAATTCCAAATAAACTTCCTTCTCGCATAATAACTGGGCAGAATTATTTTCCTAACACATATTTAAGGAGCAATATTTTCAGACACGTCAGATGCTTAAGATTATAGCTCTTAGTTATGCTTGTCAGTATGAGATACTTTATTTGTAACACAACTGTTGTTGATTGTCTACTTGTATACCCACACATTGTTTTCATGCTCCCTGTTCCCCTGAGATGTAAAATTCCAGAATAGCACCCGATGTGATATACGCAATCATCTGCCTTCCTGTCTACTTACAGAGGACACACAGGTCTATCTCCACACAAAAGGAATGAATGGACCCCAATCCAGGATCAGAAGTAACAGCACTCAGAAACCTTTTGGACAAGATTTGAAGAGAACAGAATATGCCTCCATTGATGATCTGGAAGTCATTATTAAGACTTACAGCCCTTCACCATCTGAAGACCCCATGCCCAAAGGGAGCACCTTCCCTGTGTGAACTCAAGAAGAAGAAGAAGAGATTGGATTTATACCCCGCCCTTCACTACCCAAAGGTGTCTCAGAGTGGCTTACAAACTCCTTTCCCTTCCCCTCCTCACAACAGACACCCTGTGAGGTAGGTGGGGCTGAGAGAGCTCTGACAGAAACTCTTTTTCAAGAACAGCTCTTATCAGAGCTAAGGCTTGCCCAAGGTCATCCAGCCAGATGCAAGTGGAGGAGTGGGGAATCAAACCCAGTTCTCCCAGATTAGAGTCCGCGCACTTAACCACTACACCAAACTGGCTCTCAAGTCCCAGGTAGATACCTCCTGTTAGTTCCCTGTACATAGTGCCCTCTTGTAGATCTGCATACTGTCCTTTGGCTCTGTCTCAGGCTTTGTCCAGAGAGCCAGTGTCTGGACACTAATCTGGAGAACCGGGTTTGATTCCCCACTCTTCCTCCACAGGAAGCCTGCTGGGTGACCTTGGGCCAGTCACAATTCTCTCAGAACTCCCTCATCCCCATCTACCTCACAAGGGGCCTCTTGTGGGGAAAGGAAGGAGATTTAAACCCCTGTGGGAATCCTCAGGGTGGAGAAAAGTGCGGTATAAAAACCAGCTCTTCTTCTTTTCAGCTGCTGGATTGATTTTATTTTAAGGGGCTGTCACTGGAAAGCTTGCAAGTCTGTTCCATTTCTGGGAGCCTCTTGTTTTGTGGATGACAGGCCAAGTAACAGAGGAGAAAAGAGGACATCTTTAGTTCATTAACTCATGGTTATACATTTTTATATTTATTTGTATTGACTATATTATATAGCCGAGTGAGGCACATTGGTTTATTAGTGGCACTGGGAAAGGAGGGAAAAACATTTTAATGAGCACATACAAATAAAAATCATTCTTTAGCAATAGCTAAAGTGGAGATTCCACTGCAAAACTGATGAATTAGGATTCATCAGGAAGCCTAATACTATCTCATTAGGCCTCAATAATGCCTGAGAAGGTTGTTATCGCATCTATATTACTGCTGTTGGAAAACCTTTATTGTTCTCAGCTTATATACAATTGAGTCTTGCATTAAGAATGTTACCTCTTGCATTTCATTACCTTTTGAGCCCCCAAACAGATACTGTTTTGGCTGTCAATGTGTACCTAGCTGCCAAATGAGGACTGAATACATCTGGTAAAGTAGGTTCTGCCTACCAGAGTTTAAGCAACCAAAGTTTATGGCACAACATAGCGGCTCATCTTTAAGGAATTAAGAAGACTCTTTTTAATTTTAGCAAGAAGGGAACACACATACCATTTATCTATAGGTGATAATTAAAAAAAATACAAAAGCTGGCAGTGGCATGAATGAGGTGCTGTAGAATTAGAACGTATATTGTCCCGAACTATTACTCGGAGCATGGGTTAACTATGTCTCTTCTATAATTAAGGGAATACTCTGTATATTATTGTTAAGCCCAAATGGGACTAAGCATTTAGACCACATTTTTGTTCCCTAC
>NW_015171554.1:25913-45127 GCF_001447785.1 Gekko japonicus
AAACTCACATTATACTATTTTTCTACTCCTTTCGGAAATGAATACAGGGGGGTGAATCTTGGGGGTGGAAGGGAATACATCCTTGGACCACCATCCCAACCAAGTCACGTGAATTGACTCATTTTTGCAGAATACAGATATGTATGCTCACCTGCATGCACGTCCAAATGCACTATTGCAGTATTGATGGATTGTATCTCTACTTGGATGCACATTCAAACATGAGTATCATCTATCCACACTGTACTATTACCAATGGGATATGCATCCACATTGTGTCCCTCCCACCTTGTCCTGAATAATTAACCATGCGTAACTATGGGTGCTACAAACTTCATTGAGACTACATTCCATAGGCGAACATGCCGTGTTTGACACAGCCACAATCAGCTGTGAATCGAATATCATCTGCCACCTGCCTCGACTGGCTGCCAAACAACTTTGCAGGCGCACAGTATCTGTGGTTGGTAGAGATGCATTTTTTTGGCCTTGTGGGGGCCTTTGAAGCCGTGCAGCAGGCGAGATGGGTCCAGCATCCAGCAATGTGGATGACTGAGTCAGGTAAGTAAATGACACAAGGGGAAACTATGCTAAGCAAATCAACACTGATAACGCAGACAAACTTCAAATTTTAATGTTTTGTTTAAAATACAGTTTTTCTTTATAATGGCTGGCTGAATCAGTTATTTGCTGGCTATTCACACTGTTGGCAAGCTAAGCAGCACACAGTCACAACAGGTCTTTGGGAAAGGAGAAAAAGAGGATTCTCGCTGGGCTTAGAATGCAGCTGGTGCATGAAGTGCTGCTGACTGTACTGTATTGTGCGTCTAATATGAAAGATAGCCAGATGAACAGGTCTGAACTGTTTCCAAACAGCCAAACAGTTTGATGAAGAACCAGCTCTTGGTTCACAGATGACAAACAGGCTGTGAGCTGTATAGGGCGTTCAAGCATCCCTGTATGTGACTAGAACTGTACTGATGTGAAAATCCTGTCATGCAGCATTAGTGGGGGATGACCTTGTCCCCCATAAAATGGCAACGGAGGGAGTGCTGGCCAATGTTCCTTCTAAACTGTGGAGTCTTGGGAGCAAAAATTCTACTTTGTGAGCTACTGACATTAAAGTTGTGAGCGAGTGATTTAGCTACTGCATAAACTAGTTTGCGCCATCCAGAGCCATCCTTTGTGAGCTAAGACAAAAATGTGGGAGCCGGAGGGTAAAAAACTGTGAGCTAGCTCACCCTAACTCAGCTTAGAGGGAACACTGATGCTGGCCCAGTTTCCTGGCCAGTGGAGATGCTTTCCATCTTTCCAACAGTATGAGGAATAATATCTATGAAGGGCACAGGGAAGAAAAAGAGTGAGTGTCGGGGAAATGTTTGAAAACATTTTTCCACATATACATAGCAAAAATCAAACCTCACAAACAATTGGGACAGCAATGCGGTGATTAATATGAGGGGCATGCCTGTTGCTTGTCAACAGTCACCCCGATTCATAGAAAAGCACAGGGCAGCTTCAGCACGCTCAGTTCTCTTTACAGTCCTGATTAGCTTTGATTCACAGCTAATGGATATAACATGCAACTAATCCCTAGCATATAAAAAAAAACTTAAAAGAGATTTTGGAGGTCACCAATTTAAGAGTCTGTCATACCAAGTTAAGAGACGCACTGCAAAGGCGTGAATGCTCCTTGGGGAATGCCTACTGTTCATCTCTCAGAAGCTGGAGTATAAAAAATAGATGTTTTTAGCTGCTTTTAATTTTCATCGAGAGAGGAGAACTGAAAGGTAAAGCGTAGAGTGAAGAAACTGCCGGAACCATACCATTGCATTATGGACACTGGGGAATTCTGAACTTATTTACTTGTGATTGTTCTGTTCGATTCCTTGTACTGTGTGAGCATGAAACATTTATCAGTGCCCCCATTGGAAGGTATTTACTAGTTATCTTAGAGCCAGAGGCAAAGCGAACATTCATATGGGCCATTAGCTGAATACCGAGCAGCTAACCCCAGTCTCATTAATGTATGTATTTTTTTTAAAAAAACCACGCAAATCTTTTTATAGCAATGCTGTTTGTTCCCAACAGGCAAAAATCCAAAACTCAGTCCCTGACGGAAGAAAAATCACAGATGCTTACTGTTTCAAGTTTCACCCAAAGTACTTATTTATTTAGAGCCAACAAAGAGGAGGAGAGTTAGTAACCTTTTGGTGGGGCTGTGCCACTTCAGAATGTAGGTGGGACACTCATGAGAATGTTCCATTTAAAAGGGGGTGGGAAACCCTCACACACAGAAAACTAGAAGTCAGAGAGACACTTAAGCTAGGAACCTTCTGTCTAAATTTCCATAGGCAAGACTTCTTTTGTATGGGGGAGCAGAGTCTTGTTAGCTTCCTCCTGTAACCTGATATGGTATGGCCCAGAAAGAAGCGCTGTGTAGTGGTTAGAGAGTCAGACGGGGATGGGGGACACCCCGGTTCAGATCCCCATTCCACCATGGAAGCCCACTGGGTGATTTCGAGCCAGTCCCACCCTCTCAGCCTAACCTACCTCATGGTGTTATTGTGAGGAGACAGTGGAGAACGATGCTGTAAGCCACTATGAATCCCAACTGGAAGGGAAAGCGCAGTATAAATATATAAATAAATAAACAGGCAAAGGGATCGTTGGGCAATGCACGTTAGGAATGCAGGGCTCTTTTTGTAGAAAAAGCCCAGCAGGAACTCCTTAGCATAATAGGCCACACCCAACAGCAGGAACTCATTAGCATATTGGGCCACACCCCTGACAGCACAGCTCATTAGCACATTAGGCCGCACCCCCATGTTACCAGAAGTGTGGTTATCCAGCCACACCCACCTTTTGCTTGTTATTCTGTTTACCTTGTTTGTTGTCAAAACCCAGGGCCTTTTTTTGTAGCAGGAACTCCTTTGCATGTTAGGCCACACACCCCTAATGTAGCCAATCCTAATGAGTTCCTGCTGTTGGGTGTGGCCCATTATGCTAATGAGTTCCTGCTGGGCGTGGCCAACCTGGGAGCCAGCCGGTGCGTTCCTGCCCAAAAATAGCCCTGAGGAATGGTATGACGAGATGTTTCAAGTGGCCATTTTCAGCAGTGGATGACTGTCTGTATGGTCAATAATTATTTCAGATACCTTGCTTTTCTTCAAGAAGCTGAATGTAAGGATGAAGACAGATGTCCTATTTATGAATCACCGCAGGCCCTTCGCACAGAGTGTGAGCTCAGTGTCTTCCGGCCTTTGCAGTTTGCACAATTTGACTTAGACCGCATCAAACATTCAGGTTTTGCCTCATTCTAGAGGTGGGCCTACACACCTATTTTTAAAGCATCACACATGCATTTAGATGTTCAAGTATCTATCCTTTGCCTTTCCAAAAAATAAGGGGCAAAACTGCTCCGGAGACCAAAGTAGGAGGTATCTTGGTGATACCAGCAGCAGGCTTTTGCTGCAGATTTGCAGAACCAATTTTTCTCCCTCAGAGCTCAGTTCTGGAGGAGGAAAAGCTTATGTTCTGAACACAGTAAAGATCCTTCCAAACCAGTCCCCCCCCCCAATATTTCATCTATCATCCTACTTACGTAGGGCGCCCCAAGCAGCCTCCTGTCTGGGCATGTAAGCCGTAGGTGTTCTTCGACCATTCTTTGAAAGTTATAATTCCATACTACAATTATAGCCAGTAAGTACCTTGGTTATAAAACGTTTTGTGCTATTTATGACTTAGATGTAAGTAATGCAAGAGGAATACATTATCAGGAAAGAAACCCGCAGAGTACAGAACTAAAAGGCAACTGGTAATCTCAGCAGGGTTGTCAGTGTTTAAGCAAATGTGTGGATTTGTTCTTGTGCTAGAGACAAAGTGAAACTTTATTATAAAGTAAGCTACAGACTAGGGCTCCTGCTCTGGCGTGCTTATCTACTGTTTTGGAGTGTAGCTCACCACATTCATTGTTTGCTCAGAGTTACATTTAAAATACCCTGCAGCTTGGAATTTAGCAGCATTCATCACAAGACAGGAGGCCATTGGTGACGTTCTGCATTTCCCTCCAGCTGAGAACAGCCTTTCATATCATCCGCTTCCCAGAGCCATGGAACATTTCATGATAACCTTTTACGGGGTCAGCTTCCTTTTGGGTGAGAGAACACTGGGGACATTAAAAAAAACACCCTGTTTTGCTGTAAATGCAAAGGTTGAACAACTAGCAAGAAGCCAAGCACACTTACATATTAGACCCCAAGCAACCATCACCTCAGGATCCTAAAAAGCACCTTCTGCTAGGGATGCCAGCCTCCAGACAGGACCTGGGGATCTCCCAGAATAACAGCCCATCTCCACCCTACAGAGATCAGTCCCCCCGGAGAAAATGGATGCTCTGGAGGGTGGACTCTGTGGCACTGTGCCCCACTGAGGTCCCTGTCCTCCCCGGGCTCCTTCACCAAATCTCTAGGTGTTTCCCAGCCTGGATCCCACAACCTGACCCCCACATCTCCTGCCCGTGGCCAGGGGGGGACCTGGCAACCCTACCTTCTACCATCCAAGCATTCTTATAGCAATCTTTCTCACCAGGCTCCAAAAGTCAAACATATCTTTCATTGGCCCAAATATCCAAGCTATCCTCTCATCAAGGCAGACAGGTGTGATACATACAGAAAGCTTGAAACAGCCACTGTCCATCCAGCTTGGATCCAGACATTTTACAGAGAGGGAACCTAACAGTACACTGATGGGGAGGGAGGAGGGCACAGGTGGTCAATATGAAATATTAAAAAAAAACCCTCAGTGTACCTTAAATTCTTTTAATTTATTGGCTTTCAGTTGGTTTGTAAGTGCCAGGTGCCCATGAAATAATAATCAAGGACTCGCATGCCCTGATGATTTGGGGAGGGGCCAAGGCTCAGTGGTAGGGCATCTGTTTTGCATGCAGAAGGTCCCCGGTTCAATCCCTGACGTCTCCACTTAAAAAGTACTAGGTAGTAGGTGATATGAAAGACTTCTGTCTGAGACCCTGGAGAACTGCTGCAAGTCTGAGTAGACAGTACTGACTTGGATGAGCCAATGGTCTAATAATGATGATACTCATATGGCATTGTGTATAGTATAGCGAGGAGATCCTAAGATTGTCTGGCAGGCAGCAGTTCCAGCTCTTTAGCATTATGTACCACTATGTGGTGAGCTAGACTTGTTTTTGAGGCAAGAGACATTTCAGAGGTGGTTTGTCATTGCCTGCCTCTGCATCACGAGTGAGCCTGGTATTCCTTGGAAGTCACCCATCTAAATACTAGCCAAGGCCAACCCTGCTTAGCTTCCAAGACCTGACAAGACAGGGCCATCCTGGGCCATCCAGGACAAACAATGGTCTGATCCAGCATAAGCCTCAAACTGTCTTGCACCTTTACTATCCTGTGTATAACAACTGAGTGGAATAAACGGCTTTCACATCTTCCCTTGTATTTTTGTAAATAAAATGGACAGAAACACTCATTTCCTAAAAAATGAAAGCTGAAAATTTAAAGACAGGGCCTGGTATTCCTCTGAGGGGCCCCAGTCTCCTCCACCCCAGGCTCAAGCCTATTATTGCCCATCGGATCCCTGTGGTCCTCCATTAAGTTCCAGTCGATATAAAAAGATAAAAAGAAATAGTTTTCATCAGGGCTATTTTTGGGCAGGAACACACAGGAACGGAGTTCCGGCTGGCTCCTGAGTTGGCCACACCCAGCAGAAATTCATTAGCATAATAGGCCACGCCCAACAGCAGAAACTCATTAGGATTGGCTACGTTAGGGGTGTGTGGCCTAACATGCAAAGACGTTCCTACTACAAAAAAAGCCCAGGGTTTTGACAACAAACAAAGTAAACAGAATAAGAAGCAAAAGGTGGGTGTGGCAACATGGGGTGTGGCCTAATGTGCTAATCAGTTTCTGCCATTGGGTGTGGCCTATTATGCTAATGAGTTCCTGCTTGGCTTTTTCTACAAAAGAAGCCCTGGTTTTCATGACAGTAGGACAGGTATACTACAGTACTGGTAACCAGACTATCAAGAAGAACAAAATACTTTGGGATGGTAAGAACATAATGAAAAATTAGAATATGATAGAAGAGGAGTTTTCTGTGTTTGATTCCATTTGTGAGAACTGTAGTGTGTGTATGCGTGTGTGCGTGCACTGACAACGCATTAGTACGGTCTATGAAAAGGAAATGTTGGGTTCCTGGGATCCAAGCCAAAACTCCTCCCTCACGTTGTTTAATGGAACTCTGTTTATAATTCACAGTACCTAGCAATCACTTGTGCAATACTGAGAGTCTTTGAAAGAAAACAAGACCACCAGAGGGATAGAAATGTGGATTTTGTTTTCTGGGAATGAGTATTCTTTTATTTGCTGTTATCTTTTTAATTTAAGTGTGAATTATATACTTGAGGGGAATCCAAATTGCCAGCCTAGATTCAGAGGGAACAGGCTATAAATACATGCCTAGGAGACATGGGATTTAGAAGCCACGTGTGAATTCTATGAAGCCCGACTTTTTACAAAATGGAATTGGGGGGGGGACAATACGGGATCATGTGTCCTATATTTTAGCTGTGTACATGTCTGGACATGGTGGTCATGGTGAAATTTTTCAGTTCTAAAAATTCCAATCTGATTGGGATATTGACTCTAGCATTAGCTCAGCAACCATCTCTGGATACAAATACTCCCATTGTATTGAGTTATGTCACACATACATAGACCTTTATTGGCATAACACAGCAGCAAAGAGGACAATGAAACAAATAGAAAATAAATAGCATGAAGTAGTTATGTCAGGAATATATTAGCCTGTGTTGCAAGAGAGATCTTTTAGATTTTATGCAGAGAATAGCACTTCCAGGGGAAAAAGGAGTTTCGACATCAGGTTATATAATTTTATGGGATTTTATTGGTATATAAACGTTAACGAGAATTTTATTTTATTTTCCTTTAAAATACATGAGAAATTTTTCCAGAAGGCATCCCAGCACAGAACAATTCCCAGATAATACAATTTAATTTAACCTAGATTGACCTAACCTAGATTTAAAAAGTAACCTAGGTTGCACACTAAAGTTTATACCATGAACAAAACTTTGTTGGTATAAAAGACTCCAACTTTGTTCTGTTGCTTCAGACTAAGGGGCTACCCACCTGATTATAGCATAAAACAGTAATGGCAGGAAAGAAACAGTAATCTCACCAATCCACCAGAAGAGGGCAGCAAAGTGTACACGAAAATGGTCTATGAGCGAGGCCCTTTTCCCTTCATCAAGGATGATAATTCCAATGGGTACCTGGAAGAAAGAATGAGGGAGAGAGGCTTGTATCCTCTCTCACTGATCCCCTGCTGGAGACCCTTTTTTTTTATACTTTATTCAGGTCACCTGCTGGTTCTTATAAACCAATCAGGTTGCTACAACCCATCTTGGGTTTTTACCAATTCGCTCTTTCCAAGAATATTCTGGCAAAAATGGTCATATGGTCATCCAAAAATTATGAAAAAACATAATGCCCTTTCTGGATTTTCCCTGGTCAAAAAGCCCCAACATTGCTCAGTTAGGTCATCCTAAGCTGTAACTTCTACATCTGGCTCAACATCGCTGAGGGGCCTATCCTGACAGAATCCATTTTAGAATCCAACCTTCTGTGACAGTCACCATTTCTTTACAGTCACAGTTTCCCCCAAAAGGCATCCCTTTAGGGGTTTCTGGCCACTAACACAATAAAATATACAATGCACAAGTGTGTACAGACACATGACATAAATTTGAATAGCATAGCATAGTTTCATGGTTACATACTGTATAATACAATGCACAAGTGTGTACAGACACATTACATAAATTTGTATAGCATAGCATAGTTTCATGGTTACATAAAGCGTAATAGTAAAGGTAAAGGTTGCCCTTGCTCAAAAGCCAGTCGAATCCGACTCTAGGGGGTGGTGCTCATCTCCGTTTCCAAGCCGAAGAGCCAGCGCTGTCCAAAGACGTTTCCATGGTCATGTGGCCAGCATGACTAAACACCGAGGCGCACGGAACACTGTTACCTTCCCACCGAAGTGGTCCCTATTTATCTACTTGCAATTTCTTGCTTTCGAACTGCTAGGTTGGCAGAAGCTGGAACTAGAGATGGGAGCTCACTCCGTCATGGAGCACTCGGGTCTCGAACTACTGAACTACTGACCTTCAGGTCTGCTGTTCAGCGTCTTAACCACTTGAGCTACCACGTAATACATGTATGTAAATGAACTATAAATGTACTATAGAAAAGAAAGATTTCCAGTGTCAGGAAGGAGGGCTCCTGTGTGTGTTTGCTCTGCTTCAGCAGTTTGACAGCTGTCTAAACCTGCTTCAGACACTCATAAAACTCTCTGGCTTTGCTTACCAGTTCCTGTTTGGACTTTAACACCATCAGTTGGACTTCCTATATGGCCACAGGCAAAATCTTTTTCTCTCTCTCACGAAGGGGATTTTTATCCTATTACTTCTATTAAAAAAAAAAAAAAGATGCTTTTCCCGAGGGAATTTTCCTTGGATAAAATCTATCTAAGCCAGCAACATTTCTTCTTCTTTGCCAGGATGTTGACATTTTCTCTCCCTTTCTGGAACTTTGGCTCAAATCTGCTTAACTGATTATTAACCAAGTCTGCCTTTTCAAAGAGCTGTCTATCTGGCTTGTTGGGTCGGGGGGGGGAACCCCTAAACAGTCATTAAAATGCCTGGTGTGGGATCCTTCTACCCCCATTTCTTGTCCATCTGTTTAGGGCGTTCATTAAGGTATATTAGAAGTATACACGTTTAAACGTATCTCCCTTTGTCCGGCGGGCTCTCACCTTCCCCCATTCCCTTTCTCTGGCAGCAACTTCAGATTTTTGTTCTGTAGCCTGGTGTTTTATTATCAGTAACTTAAACTCTGAACTCATGGGGTGTCTGCCATAGAGCCCATGCCACTGTGTTCATCATGAAGCAACAAAAATCACACAATTCTTCCCCTACTTATCCAGGTCTGTTATTTCAGATGACTATAAATGGCTTCTCTCTGTCTCAGCTTTGTCTCAGGCCTTTCCTGGCCTAAAAAATATGGTCGAAGGGTAGCTCAGGCCGTGAGGTCAAACCTTCAGTTCCCCATGTGTATTACAAACTGCGACCCTGCAAAAAATCACAAGAACCACCTCAGACATGAAAACTTGGCTGCCTTTCTATGACCCTCTGATTAACAACCACAGTTTGCAGGACAACAACCAACCATCTCAGAAGAATTTCCCATACAAATTCCCATACAAACCACTTGGACCACTGATGCCTGGTAGTTATGCCAGCCACACAATCATACTACTTAGATCCCTTTTCTTATCAGCATTCCCTACAAGAAAAATTCTAATACCTCAACAGCAGCAAAGACCCTAATAATTCCTCCAACAGCAGGGCAGATCCAAATAATCTCCAGTGGCAGTATGGATCTGCAATTCCCCAGTAGCAGGAAGGATCCATCACAGACTATCCCTCTACCGCCTCAGCATATGAGAGGAAGCTTAATGGCCTAAGGTTCAGTCTGAGTCCGACCCAAAGTATTGCACCTCTGCCACTTCTGCTTCAGGACAGGACTTTTCCACCTGGACATTTCCACCTTGCTGGGGTAGGGTGGTTCAGGCTGTGAGATCAAACCTTCAGTTCACCGTGTGTATTACAAACTGGGGCCCTGCAAAGAATCACAAGAAAGGGAAACAATTTGGGAAATTGTCCTCCAAAATCTCCCTCCAGGATTCTTTAAGCTCTCAGGACATCACACGCGAGTGGCCATTCTGGCTCCCCCAGCTCTCGGGAGGGGCTCTTAAAAAAGTTATGGCTCCCACCGCCGCTGCTTTCAGCGGGCCTGAAAAATGGCCTGCAGAGCAGCCCACCCGCCCTCCCCTCCTTTTTTAGCCTCTGCACTAGAACGCCGGGCCTGAAAAAGGGCCAGCCAAATGTCAATTTCGACCCCGTTATATCCTATGGGCCATTGAAGTAAATGGCGAAAACATAGGGTATATTCTGGGGGCTGGAGGGGAGGGAGTTTGAGGGAGAGACTCCAAACTCATAGGGTAGCTGCTGGAGCCTCTCCCCAAGAAACCAACCAAGATTGAAGAACATTGGACCAGGGGGTCCAATTCTACGGGCCCCCAAACAGCTGGACAGCAGTGGCGTGAGGGTGGGCACACCTCTTCCTGTGTCACTCCTTGGGACAGCGAAAAGTGCTGCATGAGCTATGTTTGCAAAGAAGCCAGTTTGCAACTGGGGTGATTTTGACCAGCTCTACATTGTTTGTGTCTCAGTTTAGAAGGCAAGGTTAAGCCAACATTAATCAGGGAAATTAAACTACAAACAGTGTGGATGGAGGAAGAGCTTTAACTTTCCCTCTGCACCGTTTTGTCGACCTGCAGTCATCCCAGGGTGCATCATCTGGCCCACTGAAGAAACCCACATGTACACTTGTGAGTTTCTCCAGCAGGCCAAATACCACCGCCCCCTAATTTCCTGTGTATGGGGGAGCTGAAGCCGCTTCTCCACAAATGTTGAAGTCATGATCCAAATTGGGCACCACATGCACAGGAACTGAGCAGAACCCACAAGTTTCATGACCTGACTGTAACGTAGGACACAGGTTGGCAACCCCAGAACCTACCTGCTTACCATGTAATAGATGAAAAGCTCATTGTACCTGAGGCACTATTTATGTTGCACTGAGTTCCAGGGATAAACATATAATAATAGGAATAATAAGCACAATTTATATTAATAATGTCTATGATATTTTGCAGTCACAATTCTTATTACCTTTGTCCCCATAATAGCTTTATAGCTTTATAAATGCCTGAGAGATATGTCTGCTCCGTATACTGCCGAGCTGCTCAGACTCTAACTTTCCAGGGAACGTTGGAGCAATCACGTGACTTTAGGGTCAACCTACACCAGCAAAAAAAACCCCCAGATAGTGCACCCTCCTTTAGACCATTTCTGACTATATGTAGGAAAGCTGCAAATCAAAATTCTCTTTAAGAAATATTCCCTGAATGTAATAAAGTAGTATATCAGGCTTTTAGAAAGAACTACATTTTTATATGCAGGGAGCCTATATAAGAAAACATCCAAACATCCACAGTTATCTGAAAGTAAGCCCCACAGGACATTGTGCAATTTACTTTTGAATAAGGAGACTGACTTTTTAAAAAGTGTCTTCAACAATAGATTGTGTTCTTGCTGTACTGTGGGACTGCATACTGGGAGTGGGCGGTGGGAACTTCTTGGTTTTTATATGCATTTTCAGTAAGTGGGTTATGACCATATTGAGAGTGGGCTCTGTCTTTCTTTACAACTGATTTTCCAATCTAATTTTTCAGCATACAGAAAAGTCACTAAATACTTTCTGCATTGTTCATTGACTTTTAGGTTCAGCCAGGCCTTGCAATAAAATCCCTATGTCATATGAAATAATTTATAACATTTTTTCCTTATCTAAAATGAGAAATAAGGGGGGAGAGATTTAGGTTTTATTAAAAGAAAAGGCACCGGGGAACAGATTTCCCCCTCCCCTATTCAGCCTTCTCAGGGATATGCTAGAATTCAATTACTAGCATGTAGTTATGGCACAGGATCTATTACTCGAGTACTCCAAAGGCGGTCAATAAAATATATTAGGTCTCACATTATTTCATTATTTCTGTAATGTAGATAAAGCTAGTTATTCCACATGTTTTGCAGCTGCTCTAACCTAATGGAAAAGAGTACCATTGTGAAATTACATCAAAGATTATTAAGTTTTATGTCCCCGGTCTTTATAGGTTGTGTCTACACGGGGAGAATTGCAGCCCATTATATAAGAGCAAAGATCTGATTAAGCTCTATGGAGGGACAAATATATATCATCCTAAACTGAAAAGGGCAGAATACCCACAATGCGACAGGTCCATTTTATGGCAAAGATTGATGGCCCATGTGCGGCAGAAATGTGGGAAGGACAAGGGGCTTGTGCTGCAGAGCACACGTACCTTCCACTGTGCAGGAGGAGGATGGGACAGGGATGGGGCACTGTGCATAAGCTTTTCATTCCCTCCTCCATAATAGCCAGTAGCGATGTCTGCATAAAACTTGCATTCATCTACATGTAAGAAGGAGAGGGAACAAGTGCAGGAGGAGAGCCAGTGTGGTCCCAACACAAAGAAGAGAGAGAGAGAGCAACTGGTGGTTGGGGAAGCATTTAAATGCTTTATTTCTTCAGGTGAGAGAGCATTTCCCTGGTAACTGCAACAGCCCATCAGCTTCTGCTTACCCCCCCCCCAAGAAGCCAACACTGCTGGCTGGCCCGGTTCCAGGTTTTGAGGGGTCATGGGCAGACAGTGTTCAGAGGCCCCCCTCTCCAAGACCCCCCACCCACACCTTCCTTCCTCCTCCCGCCATGTACCTTGTACCTGCCTGCGTGTCCTTCTCCTGGCAGCTCATGGCCCCTCCCCTCTACCCACACGCTCAGCCACCTGCATGCCCTTTCCTCAACAGCACTGGGCTGCATGTGTGGCTGACTGCGCTGTTGCTGCCACCATCAGGTGCATCACCTGTTCCACCTGCACACTCTTCCTGGTGGTGCTGGGTGACCCTGCTCGCCAGGAACACGGGAGGGGGGAGTGTTTGCAAACGACTGGGCAGGGGAAGGGTGTGCAGTGTCAGTTCTTCCTCTAAGCTGTGCATGATGTGAGCAGCTGCTCATTAACACAGGAAGCCCCGCTCAGTGGCAATCTGGAGCCACACAGGGTCTTGCACTGCCCAGCGCCCATTTTAAGATTACAGCAGTTACCTTCTGCCCAGGTTGTGAACTGCTCCACTCAGTAGGGGGGAAAATTAGAGGGAATGTTGGCAGGTAGATGGGCAGAGGAGGTGAGCAGGCAGGGGACATTGGCCGTGGGACCTAAAAGCAGCTCTGGGCCCTGGCAGACGTCCCACCTCGGAGTATGCTGGTGCCAGCCCTGACTGCTGGAGTCCCGGGAAGTGGGGAGGGGCAGATGCAGAGACACTAACCTGCCAGGCTGCAAGCTTCTCTTGCCCACGCAGTCTCAGCCGGCAGGGCCAATGCGACCTCTGTCCCTAGTGCTTCTCCTGGCTCCAGGCACACTCACACAGCTGCGGGGGCCGGTATCTTGGCAGCACAAGGGTGAGGGCAGCCACAGGGGCTCCTCTTGCCCAGGCAGGCTCAGCTGGTGGGCACAGGTACAGCAGCAGCAGCCTCTTCCTTTCTCTCTTGTGTCTCTGCCTGCTCTGCTGGGTGCACAGGGGAGGCCATCTTGTGAGCCTGGAGAATGGAAGGAGCTCAGTAAGGGCACCCCTCAAAATCTGGCGCCCTAATCGACTGCCTATGTTACCTTTAGGGTCAGGCCAGTCCTGTACCTCACAGAGCTACTGTGAAAACAAAACGGAGGAACACAGAACCATGTATGTCACCCTGAGCTTCTTGGAGGACGGATGAAATTAAAACATTCTAAATAAATAAATAGAATATATGCTTTATTCACACTTCAAGTGTACTGAGCCCGGTATTTTATAGAATTTTACACTCTACACAGTAACTAACATTGTGTTGCCTGATTCACAAGTAAATAACTATTTTCCTTCTCTTCCACCTCTGTATAGGCTCACAGTCAGTAGGACTTTGGAGCTTTAAAAAAACAACAACAGTGGTTAGAACAACATGTGAAACCAGATTCAGAATCAAACACATTTATCCCAGGGCCTTGGTTGTTGGGTTGTTTTTTTTTGATACTGAGGAAACTGGAGGTTGATGAGAGTTCGGTGTTTTTAGGATTCAAAGAGATGCAGTTGCATTGAGGAAACAAAACAAAAGCAATCACATTTTCCAATTGCGTACTTCAAAATTCAAAAAATGAAATTTGAATTCACATTTGGAATGCCAAATATTCCCTCCCAGGTGAACTTTTTTTGTGCTGCAATCTTGTTTCTCACCACAGTCAAACCAAGCAACAGATGCAATCCACATGACATTTTATAAGCTGTCAACTGTCAAATCCAAAATGCCACTATTTGTCAGCTATCAAATATGGCTAAACGTCAACTGTCAAATATAAAATAGCCAAATAAAATTATCAGCTGATGTCGAATACAGATTTAAGGTATTCAGATGGTATTCAACATCAAAATGGACACAGGGAAATTCTGGGGAGCAAATTCATTTCATGGCTGTGTGCAAGCATATCTATTAAATGTGCAGATATGCATTGTTAGAACATATCACAATACTAAGCAGAAAAAAGCAAGTTTTGAGTCTTTAGAATCTGGGTGACATGCTGAACACTTGGCTGGCTGAGGTTAAAATGCTTTTATTTTTAATGACCAACCATTTCAAATCAACTGAACCTTAAATTGTATTCGTAGTGAAACTAAAGGGTAATACATTTAAAATACTATTTCTTCTATGCTATACATAATTAACACATAATGCTAATTGCAATAAGATTCTACTGAAACTCTCCTCGCTTTATTTCAAAATTCAATTTGCACTTCATTTCATATGTCATCAGCATAATTTCGGAGCTGCAAAATTGGCATATCTGTGATTTTAAGATGTGCATTTATTTTAGTGGAAAAGAACAAGAGTCCAGAAGCTCCTTAAAGACTAACAAAATTTGTGGCAGGGTATGAGCTTTTGTGAAGTGAGCAGTAACACACAAAAGCTCATACTCTTCCACATTTTTGTTAGTTTTTAAGGTGCTACTGGACTCTCGCTCTTTTCCATGTAACAAACAGATTAAGGCCATGGTCAGACGTGCCATTTGGTGCGGAGGGGAAGCGAGCCTATTTCCCCCAGTGGAAATTGACATGGCATTGCGTGATCACACATGCTTTGTAGCTGCGCGCTCTGCCCATCACTGCCCAATCAGATAGCATGTTCAGCTGAGTGGGGTTTTTTGCCTTTTGTTTTTGCACATAAATGAGGAATCACACCTCTGCACTGAGGGTTCCCCATGGAGTATGTGGTTATGTGCATACTGCTAAGTGAGAGGGGGAAAATGACACTGAGTCGGTATGGAATGAGCAGACCATCCCGACGGCATGAGAACATGCTTGAGCGATCAGACAGGGGAAAGTCCGTCCATAGCCCATCGGCAAGCATTAGGACCGGACTTTTCCCGGTGTCTTTTAACTCTGCTTTCGTGGTGGGGCAGCACAAGGTGCTGATGGCTGCAGGACCTTTTCCAGATGTTGCTGTCTGATCGTGCCCTTTAGATCTGTCAGGCATTCGCAGCTGAGTGGGATTTAAAGGCACATCTGACTGCGGCCTAAAACAGCTACCCATTTCATTTATTTCAGATAGAATTATGGAAGTTTGCAGGACCCCTGTACACAGAGTTGGAGCCAAAGATGTTCTTCCACTGATGGAGGATTCTTCAGTTCATGGTAGAAGTCTTTTGTTTATAGAAGGACTCTTTATCTGTGAGAGGAAGGTTCCTTCTGCAAACGGAAGACTCTTCTACTTGGTGCAAGTGGCTACTGTGGTCTTTTCCTTGCCTTTCTGCTTGTGCAAGAACTCTAGGGGTGTAAGTGGAATTTTTGTGTGTGGGATCCAACCCTATTTTTGGAATCTTTTTTTTCTTCTTTTTTTCTATTTTTGGAATCATGGGAGCCTGGATTGACAAGTGCAATGGGAGATGGAGTAAGGAGAAATGAGATTGACTGGAAAATCTGGCTGAATCCAACCCATTATTTCTGGTTTTAATGTTATTATTTAATGATGTCATTAGATGCCTTTAAAAATGAAAGCTGAAGCTATTGGAAATCTTTCAGTACACTTACCCCAGTTTTTATGTAAAAGAGGGGGGGGACATATTTGGAATCCAAATCATTCTCGTTCTTATTTCAAAGGTGAGGTTTATATCCTTTTGTTGTGGTGATGGATTGAATTTACAACACATCTTACAGGTTTCTAGCACATGACACTGATACATTACAGGTGACCAGACACTGTTCAAATATTAATCAAAACTGCAAAATGTCTCTAGTCACAGAGACAAATAATTTACTAAGAAAGGAGGTTATAAAGAGAATATATAGCAATGTTTTTTTTTTGATAAATGGGCAAAAAGGGCCCGATATATAATTTTTTGGAATACAAGCTATCTTTTTTGAAGCTCAAGAAAGAATGGCTTTTTCAGAAGCAAGTGGGACAAGACGATCTTTTCTCTCTTGTGGTGAGCAGCTCTATTATCTTCCCAGGTTTGATTACACTCCATCCAGTAAAGAAGGCTGCTGGTTCCCATAGACTGTTGTGATGAAGTGATAAAGACTTTGGGGTCTGGCCTTCATCTTTACTTGAGCAAGAGCCAGATTCTAGCATTGGCGGTTTGGCTGTCTAGCTAAGTACCCTCAGACTTCTTATCTAGTCTTTCAGCCAGTTCCATCCTGCCTAGAGCTCCTATAAGTTCTGCCACTGTTGTTCTCTGTGAATTCTGTTTATGTTTCACTGGAACTCACACCTGCAGCATCCTGTATGCTTGGAGGTCCATGCTCCAACACTACAAGTCAATTGGTCGTCTGTGGCAATGCCAAAGACAGAGCTCCTAGTGCAACAGCCATGGAAAAGACTGATCCTTTCCCAGGTTTCTCCTTGCTGGTCAGGAATGTCAGAATGTCTCAGATTGTCATTTACACCAGCATATCACCCAATAAGGAAATAATTGCTCTGAATTTCCCTTTCCTTTAAATGCAATCCAGTGTGCCTGCAAGAATGTTGTTCCCAGGCTTGCTCCTTGGTGGTTCCCAGTTGGCTTCCTCTCTTCCAGTGGTGGCGCCTAGATGCCTCCTCTGGGAGCACCAGCTTTTTTGCTGAAACCCAATTTGGCAGCAGAAAGACACTCTGAGCCAACTGCCTGCAGCTGAACAGGTGAAAGGACAGGCAACACTGCCAAAACTCAGCAGACATTCCCACCTCCAGTGCCACCCAAGGTAGAGGTGTCACGACTAGAGATTGCCTCAGCCATGCCTATGTCTTGGAAGGCAATTGAACAACCTAAGCCCAAAACTGATAGGTCCCTTTTATTAAACTAAGTCCAAAAGGTAATTTTTGTACTAGTGCAGAAGTGAGAAGCTGATGAGACACAAGCAATGCACACATATTAAGGACATTCAGGGGAGGAACCTGACCTCGGAAGGTGTATGGCCTGCTTCAGGTAGGACAGCCACCAAATAATGCAAGTAGATTGCAAAGATTACTTTATAAGGGACACAGAACGTTACAGAAAAGGTCATGTGCAAATCAGTGGCGTGATATTTGCTGAGTATTGACTGCAATGTCCTCATTTCTTTGATATCTTGTTATTGTACCAAAGGTAATGAAAGCAGAGCCAACCTTCAGGATCTAGGAATAGTGCTGCCAGGATACTTCCTCTTCCACAGCCTTGAGTGGTCCCAGGTAATCCTCCCCCCAATTTATTTTTTTTATTATTATTTTATTTTCATATTTAAACAAACAGGCAACACTGCAATTATTAACCATATATCAACAACATTACATAACTATAGGAGAACATTTTAAAACAAGAAATCGTTTATTTTACGTAACTAAAAGGGTGGAGTTAAAAAAAACATACGGAAATATATCATGTGATGATTTAAAAATATAACAATTTTTCATAATAGGGATTTTTTGGTACAATGCCACTATTCGCCAGATATTCTAATATAGGGTGTCCCAGGTAATCCCGATGCACAGTCAGGTACAAGAAAGAAGAGCAAAAATGTAAAAGGGTATTGAGTATTTCCACATGAAGAAACACTAAAAAGGGTTGGATCTGGCACCACATTTCCACAGCTGCAGGACTGCTGCAGTTTAGAATTGCAGTTTAGAAAAGAAGATACTGAAGAATGTGAACAAGGATAGACTTTTGCCTTCTTTCACATAATAAAACAATGAAGGGCATCCAATAAAATTAATGTGGATATATATATATATGGTGCTGCAGTGGCTCAGAGGTTAAGATGCTGAGCTGCAGACTGGAAGGTCTATAGTTCGGCCGTTCGAGACCCGAGTGCCGCGTGATGGAGTGAGCTCCCATCTCTTGCCCCAGCAGCTCCTGCCAACCTAGCAGTTCGAAAGCAAGAAATTTTAAGTAGATAAATAGGTACTGCTTAAATTGCAAGTAGATAAATAGGTACCGCTTCGGTGGGAAGGTAACAGTGTTCTGTGCACTTTGGTGTTTAGTCATGCTGGCCACATGACCACAGAAATGTCTTCGGACAGCGCTGGCTCTTTGGCTTGGAAATGGAGATGAGCACCACCCCCTAGAGTCAGATTCAACTAGCTTTCAAGCAAGAGAAACCTTTAATTTATATATTTTTCTTCACGTTCCCCTGGAATTTGTGGTTGAATTCTGATGAGCCCTACTGGGAGTTTGGTGTTTCCCCCCCCCAGAGAGGTGGCTTGATTAGCCTGCCTCTGCATCCCAACTCTGGTTCCCGCCCCCTCCAGGAACGCCCCCAAAGTCCCCCGCTGGGGGCGGAAGATAGACTTGGCAACCCTACTTTACATGCATGATAATAAATGTTAATCTGCCTCACTGGTAACAAATGAGGAACAGAAGTTAGCACTTATTTACTTGCTTAATATCCCCCCTTTCTCCCCAAGGGGCACGCAAAACGGGCTTACATTGTTCTCTCCTCCATTTTATCCTCACAACAACCCTGTAATGTAGGTTAGGCTAGGAGTGTGTGACAGTCCCAAGGTCGCCCAGCAATCTTCCATGGCAGAGTGGGGATCCAAACCTGGGTTTCCCTGATCCTAGTGTCACGGTAGAGCCAGGGAGTCAGGCTGGGAGGGTGGGTCACAAGACAAGTCCGAGGGACAGCCGGGAGAGCAGTCAGCAGAGTGTTAAACAAGTCCCAAAACACCAGACACAGCCGTAGTCAAACGTTACCAGAGGTCAGAGTCCAGATAGCAAAGCCGAGAGCGTCGCCAGATTCAAAGCTGGGAGTTAGGAGCCAGAGCAGAAGTCCAAAAACACAAGCCGAGTCCAAAAAGCCACAGAGTCAAACAGGAATCAAGGTGCAGAGCTTCTGGTTCTACGAACAAGGTTGCCAGCACAAATTGCTCATGGCCAGAGGCCCTACTAAATAGTGCTCTGGCTCATTAACCCATTAGCAC